>NW_025961206.1:0-25729 GCF_023159225.1 Perognathus longimembris pacificus | reverse complement strand
TAGGAATGAAATTCAAGCTAGAAGATCTGAAAGGTTCACACTTGAGGAAGATACACTGCAATTTAAGATGTTGAGGAAACTGGTTCTACAACAACCAGAAAGAGAAATATTAAAAGTCAAAAGTTAATTATTAAAGGCTGAAAAATATCTTAAATGAAATTTAGTGTCAATATATTGTAGTTTTAATTATTTCAACTGAAATGTGAAGGTTAGGCTTTCTACTTTTGAATTATGATCCATGAGTATAGAGAAATCTGACTTTTGTAAATTGCAAGAGATAGTCTTAACTGTATAAGTAAAGAAGGAAGGGTTTTTTTTTGGGGGGGGGGGGGGGGGGCAGGGGGGCAGTCCTGGGGCTTGAAACCAGGCCCTGGGCGCTGGCCCGAGCTGCTTCTTGCCCAAGGCTAGCGCTCTTATCACTTGAGCCACAGTGCCATTTCTGGCTTTTTCTAGGTAGTTTATTGGAGATAAGAGCCTCATGGACTTTTCTGCCCACACTGGCTTCGAACTGTGATCAGATCTCAGGCACTCTGAGTAGCTAGGATTACAGGCATGTCTCACCAGTTGTATGGCAAGGGAAGGAATTTTCTGGGGACATTGTTTTCAGGAAGGCATGCTGATCATAGTATAGTGGCATATCTGAATGAATTGTGAAATGAGAGTCTCCTAGGTCAAAACACCTGAGGAATATGAGAGTCCTTGAAATGATTATTGAGGAGCATTTGTTCTTTCCACATTATGTAATATTCATCATTTGTTTCATTTGTCTGGGCATGGTGCTAAATTTTGCGGGTTACTAAGATGAGATGGATGCTGAGATGAATAATACATCTTCAAGGAACATGCAGGCAAACATTGCCTCATTAACATATTGTTACAGTGTGTGAGTTACTGGAGATTAGTAGGTGACCACAGCTGACCAGAAAGAGGAATAGGAGCTTCTAGGCAGAGGGAGAGAATAATAGTCCAGAAGAGGGCACAAAGGCACTGAGCATTGAGAGATCAAGTAATTAAGAGAGTGTCATTTGCCATGCATGCAGAACCCAAGCCAGCTACCCCAGTGTCTTCTGTGACTTTGCCAGCTTTCTAAACTAAAGGATTGTTCCTCAGTCTATTGCATGGCTCTGGCTCAGGAAACTGACACAGAATAGATGAACCCCTCTCTTTCCCTCTCTCCCTCCTTTCTTCCCTCGTCCTCCTTTTGCGTAGCAGCAAAATAATTAAAACAAGCTTTGTTGAAATCTTCGCAAATTAAGTCTTTGCTTTTCTCATTAGTTCTTTTAATACTAATCTCTAGAAGTGAAATTACTAAATTACTTTATTGTTGACATCCATTACCAAGTTGCTCATTCTATTCTTTTTTAGTCAGTCATGGGGCTTGAACTCTGGGCCTGGGCACTTCATCTCAAGGCTAGCACTCTACCACTTGAGCCACAGCAGCACTTCCTTATTCGAAATATTTTATCAGTTTAAAACTACACTAATAGCATATGAGAGTATTGGTTTGCTTAAAAGCAGAAATTTGAAAAGATGATTACATCCTCCCCAATAAGAGTTCTGATAGCCCTCAGTTCACCAGTTCTCAAGCAAAAATTTCTTTTGTTCATAACTCCTGAGTCAGTAAAATGGCCCTATTGTGGGCCTTATTGAAATTTACTCTTATGTTCAGCCATATTTTCAACAGGTTAGTCAGCTTGACCATGTAAAGGCTGCCTGCCTGTCCTCTCTATTTTGCTCTCTCTTTCTCTTTCTTTCTTGGAAATTTTTAGGCTAGCACCTATAGCTAATACCTATAATCCTAGCCACTCAGGAGGCTGAGATCTAAGGATCACAATTTGAAGCCAGTTCAGGCAGGATAGTCCATGAGGCCCTTATCTCTAATTAAGAACTAGAAAAGTCAGAAGTAGAGCTGTGACTCAAGTACTAAAGTGCTAGCCTTGAGCACTAAAGGTTAGGAACGAGGCCTAGGCTCTGAGTTCAAGCCCCAGGATTGGCACAAAGCAAAACCAATTCTTGAGGAGTATCTGATAGCTTTTAATTCTGAAAATGTTACTTAGATGGTTGCTGTTTTATTGGCATTAAAAACCAAATTGGTTTCACCTGATTTGTCCCCAACCAGATCACCCTACAGAGCTTTTAGGGTGAGCCTGTGAATCCCCAGCTCCACTAGGTCCCTGGACTGGAGGCCGAGGCTGGGCAGCGCTGCTTATAAACGTGGCAGCTCCCAAGAGGCCTCGCACTCGGGGCTCACCGCAGCTGCCACGGAAGCCAGAGGAAAAGAGAGCCAGGAGGCTGGGGTTGGGGGGCTGGGCGCCTTACAAGATGGCCAGTGTCACAGGAGACGCCATGAGGAGACCCGGTCCAGAGACATGGGGCGTGCCTGGGCGCGGGCGGGGCCCATCCATCTCCAAGCCGGAAACACCCCAGCCCCCGCCCAGCCCAAAGCCCACATCTGCATCTTACTTCATGTTTTTTTTTTTTATATAAGAAAGAAATTTATTGTTATTATAGAGGCCATGTACAGAGGGGTCGCGGGGATAATGAACACATCTCGGCGTGGACAGTGCACCCTATTTCCAAAAGGGGACAGCCGTTCCTGGCTTTGGTTTGGCGGAGGTGGGGGGAGAGATTGTTTAGGAAAAGAAGCGACTCTTCTTAAAACGCAGCGGGCTGTGCCAGGCACCTGTGGCTCACGCCCGTCGTCCTAGCTACTCAGGAGGCTGAGATCTGAGGATCGCAGCTCAAAGCCAGCCCGGGCAGGAAAGTCCCTGAGGCTCATCTCCGGTGAACCACCCCAAAACGCAGGAAGTGGAGCGCGGCCCAAGTGGTAGAGCATTAGCCTTGAGCACAGCCACTCGGGGACAGCACCCAGGCCTTGAGTTCAAGCCGCGGAACCAGCACGCACACGCGCGCGCACACACACACACACA
The DNA here is from genome assembly GCF_023159225.1 of Perognathus longimembris pacificus. Lineage (NCBI taxonomy): Eukaryota > Metazoa > Chordata > Mammalia > Rodentia > Heteromyidae > Perognathus > Perognathus longimembris. The sequence goes on along the minus strand of NW_025961206.1, from coordinate 22,799 downwards.
CACACAAGAACAAACTGTGGATTACTTCTGCCACTTTCTTACCACAGTCCCTCCTCCACTGCCCACACCGGGCGGCGGCTGCTCAGTGAGGTCAGTGAGCAGCTCCCCACAACCAATCTCTGACTTCACTGAAACATGATTCCTTCTCTTCCTTTCTTTTTCCCACTCACAGCTGGTGCTCTGCTACTTGAACCATACTTCCAGCCCGTCCTTTTGCTGGTTACTTGGGAGATGGAGTCTCGTGGACTTTTCTGCCCAGGCTGACTTGAACCTTGATCCTCTAGACCCCCCTCATTCGCTAGAATAACAGGTGTGAGCCGCTGGCACCCAGGTAGGATGAGAGTTCGTCAGGTGAGACAAAACCTAGCGTCCCCCAGAGCACGGCACCATCAGCCCCTCGCGCAAACGGATCAGATTACGCTTTGCCCGATCCGGGTCGGGCTGCCTGGTCAAAGCGGACTTGTGGCTTTGAGTAACATTAGCAGACCAGGGCGACCGACCTCCTGGACTGAGGTCTGGGCTCACTGTCCACCTCCGATTCCTGGGTGCTCACCCAGCGTCGTGGCCTGGGGCGAGGCTGAGGATCCCGAGGGAGGAAGGAAGGCCCTGGTTACCCACGGACGCGCGTCCCTGCGTGGGGGCGGGGGCGCGGCCACGGCTGGCTGTGCGATTCCCGGCATCTGAGCAGGGACCGTGGCGCGCGGAGGATTTGGGGTTCGTGTCAGAAGCAGAGACTGAGAAGAGGTCCCCCTTCTCCCTCTGTTCTTGTGGCGTCTTCCCGGCTGCCCGCACCACTCCACTTGCCTTTAAAGATCACCGGCTTGGCCTTGCATATTTTCAGCAAGTTGTCTGGGACAGACACGGGCTCTCCAGAGGCCACCACCGGGAAGGTCACGGAAGCGGGTCCCACCAAGCCGGCCTGGGCCACGCAGGACAGGCCGGCACTTTCTAGAAACATGCCAAGCGTGTTAGGAAAACAAAGCACACACGGCAACCCCACCGGCCCTCTGTCCAACCAGGTGCCACAAAACTGCCACCCACTGACCCCCACCCAGCCAGGCACCCGGGGCGTCCCCACCCCACAAGCCACCAGCGATCCCCCTCCACCGAGGCCCTGCCTCTGTCCCCGGAGCCCCGCCCACCGCGGCCCTGCCTCTGTCCCCAGAGCCCCGCCCACCGCGGCCCTGCCTCTGTCCCCCGGAGCCCCGCCCACCGCGGCCCTGCCTCTGTCCCCGGAGCCCCGCCCACCACGGCCCTGCCTCTGTCCCCGAGCCCTGCCCACCGCGGCCCTGCCTCTGTCCCCGGAGCCCCGCCCACCACGGCCCTGCCTCTGTCCCCGGAGCCCCGCCCACCGCGGCCCTGCCTCTGTCCCCGGAGCCCCGCCCACCGCGGCCCTGCCTCCGTCCCCAGAGCCCCGCCCACCACGGCCCTGCCTCCGTCCCCGGAGCCCCGCCCACCGCGGCCCTGCCTCTGTCCCCGGAGCCCCGCCCACCGCGGCCCTGCCTCTGTCCCCGGAGCCCCGCCCACCGCGGCCCTGCCTCTACTGTGTCACTTACCAGACTTAGCTCTGTGCCCGCCGGCTGGAGGGCACGCACCGTCTGGAGCCGATGGCGACTCTGGAGACCACCCTTTGTGGCGCTTCTTGGGTGGCCCAGAGTTCGACAAGATACCTAAGCAAAATTCAGACCATCACTAGGCTGCTACTGGAAATGAGCTTCCGTAAAATACACACACACACACACACACACACACACACACACCCCGCCACACCGCCCCGATCTAGGGAAAACCTATTTGGCATTCCTTTTCATCTGCAGTCTTTACGCAGTGAAATACCTAGGCAAAAAAAGGAAACATCTCACCCATCTTTGTAGATGCTTCTCTCCAGAGATGTGGGGGTGCCTGACATTTCTCGCTCCGCCTAAGGCCCCGTAAGTCTTTTAAATATAATAACAAAACCTACTCAGAGTGAAGGAGCAGTAGCACATGCCTATAATCCCAGCGGCTTTGGAGGTGGAGATAGGGAGATCGCGGCCTGAGGCCAGCCTGGCCAAAAGTAAGAGACCCTAGCTGGAACGTTTATGGGGACAGAGGCTTGGATCCCATGGCAGAGCGCTTGCCTAGCAGGCAGAATTCCAAGTTCAAAACCCAGTACCACCAAGAAAATAAACAAATAGGTAAAAACCCTACTTGCGGGGTGAAGGCACGCGGTGATACACTGTTGCACGTGTAGTTTGGGCTCAATACCCGCGTCGTCGTCATCCCTGTGATTCGCCTATGTATGTACATCTACATACATGCATGTTTGGCAGCAATTGTTTTAGTTCTTAACTTTTTTTTTTTTTTTTCTGATCCTGAGTTCGCTTGAACTCTGGGCCTGGGCGCTGTCCCTGAGCTCCTTTTGCTCAAGGCTAGCACTCTACCACTTGAGCCACAGAACCACTTCCAGCTTTTTCTGTGACTTAGTTGATGATAATAGACTTTCCTGACCCTGCTGGCTTCCAACCGTAATCCTCAGATCTCAGTCTCCTGAGTAGGTAGCATTACAGGCGTGAGCCACCAGCACCAGGCTTGTCTTCCTCCCTGCCTTTTTTTGCTTACTGGGGATTGGCCTCAGTACCTCACACATTCTAGGCAGGGTCTCTCCTATCCGAGCCAGGCCCTCAGCCCTTTTGTCTGATAGGCCGTTTTTTATATTGAGAGAGAGAGGGTCTTGTTAACTTTGACTCTAGCACCAGATTCTTCTGCCTCTACCTCTCAAGCATTTGGAATCACAGATAAACTCCATCATGCAATAGATACTTTTTTTTTTTTTTTGGCCAGTCCTGGGCCTTGGACTCAGGGCCTGAGCACTGTCCCTGGCTTCTTCCCGCTCAAGGCTAGCACTCTGCCACTTGAGCCACAGCGCCACTTCTGGCCGTTTTTCTGTATATGTGGTGCTGGGGAATCGAACCTAGGGCCTCGTGTATCCGAGGCAGGCACTCTTGCCACTAGGCTATATCCCCAGCCCGCAATAGATACTTTTGTTGTTTTTCATTTGGCCGGTTTCTGTGCTTGTCCTGAGGCTTGAATTCGAGGCCTGGGCACCGTCCCTCAGTTTTTTGCTCAGGAATAACACTCTACCACTTTGAGCCACAGCTCCACTTCTGGCTTTTTGATGGTCAACAGGAGATAAAAGCATTTCATAGACTTTCTTGTCCAGGCTGACTCTGAACCGTGATCTTCAGATCTCAGCCTCTTGAGTAGCTAGGATTTCAGGCATGAGCCACTGGTACCTGACTACGACAAGACGCATCTTTGAAGAGCTAGAAGAGGGGGAAAAGTGCAATTCCAGAGTGCACCACCAGAGTCTCACCACTTGGGGGCAGTACTGACCCACCTGCTCTCTCTCCTCCCTCGCCCAACCAGGAACTGCAGATTGAAAGGGAACCAAGGTGGGTGGGACTCACTGCCGCTGGACAGTGGTTCCTGCTCACTCTGGATTAAAAACATGCACACGACCCCATTCCCACGACATGTCACAGATTAGGACGCAGCAAGTCCCTTCCATCCAGCCTAGAGGGTGGCTCTGCAGCCAAGGCCATAGGGCCCAGATCTCAGGTCAGGGTGACGGCCATTGGTGGCATGGGCCTCCTGTGCTCAGAAACTGGGTGAATCAGCCACATCGTGGCTGCCGAGTTCAGAACCCCGCGAGAAAGACAGGCCTGGCTGGCAGTGACTGAGATCCAGAATAGAGACCACAACCGGGACGAGGGGGGTCCAGGCTTCGGCTCAGCCAATGTGTTCGCCCCATGCCCAGGGGCTTTCCTGGGCCGAAAGATGTTCACCGACGGAGCAGAGCCGGCGCCCAGCCCCGCCCTGCCTCTTCCCCTTCAGGGTCTAGCTGGATGGCTTCTTCTTTCTTTCTTCTTTGAAATCCCTGGACTACCGGTGTGCTCAGAGGCTCCGGCCAAGCCACCCCAGCTTGCGTCCAAGGCCCAGCTGCCCCCGCCCAGTGCCCCCCGCCCCCCGCCAGCTCCCTCCCACCCAGGCCAGGCCAGGCCGAGCTACCTAAGGCTGAGGGCCGAGGCAGGGCCAACAGGCTGCTCTTCGCCTGCTGCTGGTGCTTGGGGGAGCCTTTGCCGTTGAAGACAGCCGGGGCGGGGGCCGCGGTCAGCAAGGCTTGGTCACAGGCTGGTCCTGCAGGCAAACAGGAGCAAGGAGGGGGCGTCAGTGTACCAGACACTCTGAGGAGGCGGAAGGAAACTTCCTTCTGTTTCCTCCAGTTTTCACAACTACCTTTGTAGTCCTGCCAAGCCAGAATCCTTCCTTCCTTCTTTCCTTCTTTCCTTCCTTCTTTCCTTCCTTCCTTCCTTCTTTCCTTCCTTCCTTCTTTCCTTCCTTCCTTCTTTCCTTCCTTCCTTCCTTCCTCCCTCCCTCCCTTCCTACCTCCCTCTCCCTCTCCCCCCTTTCTCTCTGTCTCTGTCTCTCTGATTCTCTGTCTCTCTGTCTCTCTCTCTCTGTCTGTCTGTCTCTCTCTCTCTCTCTCTCTCTGTGCCAGTACTGAGGTTTGAACTCAGGGCCTGGTCACTGTCCCTTAGCTTTTTCACTCAATGCTGATGTTCTACCACTTGAGCCACAGCTCCACTTGTGGCTTTTTTTTTTGGTGGTTCGTTGGAAATACCGAGATTCATGGACTTTTCTGCCCAGGCTGACGTCGAACTCCAGTCCTCAGGTTTCAACCTCTTGAGCAGCTAGACTGCAGGTGTGAGCCAAAGCTACCGCACTCAGCCCCCGTCTTGGGTCACCCTGCCCTCCCGACACACCCATGCAAGCGTGCACACATCTATGTCTGCTTGTATGCACACATACACACGCTTGCACATCTGCACACATACACACAAGCACGCCCATGCAGAGTCCTGCCCGCACACACGCACACGTGAGCGTGAACACCTGCACTCTCTGCCCATCCTCGGCGAGAACAGCCTGGGGCGAGCAGGAACGGGAACTCGGGGTGGCCGGGGCTCCCCACGCACGTCTGCCGCCCCTCTCACCCTCTAGAGTTCAAGTCTGTACCCCAGTACGGGCAAGGAGCCCCCTCAGGTTCTGTTTCCTGAGTCTGGTCTGCTCCCGGGGCCTGGCTCCCCAGACAGCTCCCAGGGTAACCACAGCTGCGGGTCCCCTGTTCAAGCTGTCCAAGCCGGGGGTCGCGGCTCTCGTCTGTCAGCCCAGCTGCTTAGGAGGCAGAGGTAAGGAAGATCTTGGTTGGAGGCCAGCCCTAACAAAAACGTCAGGGACACCCCATCTCAGCCCGTAAGGCAGATGGTGTGGTGTACGCCCGCCCCCACAGCTACCTGGGAGGCTGTAGGTAGGAGGACGACAGTAGGAAGGCAGCTCCCGTCCAAAAAAATAAATAAAATAGTGAGCTCTTATCTGAAAAGTAGAGCGAAAAAGAGCTGAAGGCGTAGCTCAAGCAGAATGTCTTGCCAGTGAGCACAAGGTCCTGCGTTCAAGTCCAAGTCAGTTCAGTTAGAACGGCCTGGAAGGCTTGGGTCTGGAGCAACACCAGCCCTTCCCTGTGGGTGCAGCAGGCCAAGGGGAAGGAGGAGCGTGGGGTGTGAAGCTGACGGGCCAGTGTGTGAATTCCAGGCCCGCCACCGACACGCCGTGGCAGCTGAGACACACTTCATAGAACAGAGCTGGTGGGCAAGGTGCTAAGAGGGAGAGCCAACAGCCCCCAGATCTTACCCAGTTCTTAAATCACCTGGCAAAGGGGACACGTGATTTCCCCCCACATACAGCCGGGTGGTGGCTCAAGCCTGTCATGCTAGCTATTTAGGAGGCAGAGACACACAGCCCAGGCATGAAAGTTACAGAAAATCCAACTCAACCAATGGCTGGGCGCAGTGTCGCCTGTCCCCCCCAGCTTTGGGGGAGCACATGGCTGGGCGCAGGGGCGCCCCTGTCCTCTCCAAGGACGCAGGGACGCGGAAGTCGGGGAGAGGCAGCCCAGGCCGGCCTGGAAAATGGTAAGCAACGCGCACAGAGGCTGGAGGTGAGGCCGCAGCAAGAGGGTGCGTGCCCCCTATGAGCGCAGGCACCCCCGAGAGAATCAAATGAGTGACAGCAGCCTCCGGTCGCCCCACTGAGGCGGCCGGGCCAGACCGCAGCCGACGGCAGAAGCCTGGCACTCCCCAGCCCACCACGGCCGAGGTGCCCGGAGCCCGTGGGCGTGCGGGGCAGAGGCCCACGGCACCCCTCCCCGACGAGGGAGGGAGGGAGGGAGGGAGCCCGGAGCCCCACCCTGTGAGGGACGGGCCAGGCAGGCTCAGAACCTCCCGCAGTGTCGGGGAGGGAGGGAGACAAAGGAGCCAGCGGTCTTCCAGAGTGTTCCAGAAGGCTGGTTTCTCCGGGTCACCACCGCCCTGTTCTGCAGGCCTGTTCTGCACGACAAGCAACCCCCCGACACTGAGTGCTGCTCCCACCGCTCCCGGTCTGGGAGGGGCCGGGGGCAAGTGCTCGGCCTCCTGAGCCTCAGTTTCTCCACTGCTGCAGTCTTGTGAGGATGAGGTATCGGGGGAGAGGGAGCCAGGGGCCCGACACCCACGCGTGGCTCCACGCGAGTCTTGAAATTCAGTTCCGACAACGGCTTAGCACCTGCTACCTACTGAGCTCCAGGCTACAAAGCCCGGGGCTGGCCGGGGGCCCTCAGGGTCAGGGCCGGTGGAAGGGTCCCATTGCCTATGAGACAGAGAGGGCGGGGAAGCCTTCCCAAGGCACCAATCCCCAAGGCCAAGGCCACGATGATCTCTAGCGTAGGGAAAGATCAATCACAGTGTCATGCAGACTGGCTGGAGCCTGGGACAACGCTGTCACCTCACCTGCCGCTCCCACGGGGAGGCCGGAGGTCACCCCCGGCACCGGCTCGCCGGGCGAGGCAGCCGCGGGCCCCGCGCCCTCCAGCGGCGGGAAGGGGGAGCTGGAACAGGTGCTGGCTGAGTTCTGCCGGCTTCTGAACTCTAAGAGGACGAGAAGCACAGAGGAGCGCCGTGAGTCTCCAGACGACAGGAGGACAGAACACATGGACACCAGCATCCACAGACCACCGGGCAGGGGTCGCGAAGCTTCCCAGCGGCCCCGCGCCACTGTCAGAACCGGGAACCCCCACGCACAGGTGTCAGAAAGCGTCTGAGCTGCGCACAGGTGGTCAGCCAGGTAGAAAAGTCCACGAGACCCTTAGCTCCAGTCACCGTCAAATGGAAATGAAACTGTGGCTCAAGAGGTAGAGCGCCAGCCTTGAACGAAAAAGCCAGGCTTAGTTCTGATGCCTGGGTCCTGGGGGCACGCTCCAGCCTTGACCACGATCACATCATCACCCCCGGGGCAAAACGATTGCCCCCAAATACTTGCCACCAAGAATCACGGCACAACATGGCCTGCCGTCAACGTGTCAGTGTCCCATCCGCCCCGTGTGTCACTAGAGTAGACACAGCGGGCAATCCCGGTCACCGGGGCCTGCTTCTGGCTGCGCTCTGCCCCTGGACGGGGGTCCCTCCGCAGCCTCTCGCCGCCAGGCTCCCTGGCCCACTGAGCAGGGCACTTCCTGCACCCGCCCGCCCGCCCCCTCCAGAGCCCAGCTTCTCACCTGAGCCCTTCCAGCAAATCAGAGGGCCTTTGGTGAGAGCCCCTTGGGCATTGCGGACCAGGTAGTACTTGAGGTGCTTCTGCTTCTTGGGCTGGGTGGTCAGTTTCAGGTTGATGTGGTTGGAGAATTCGGTGAAGTAGCAGAAGCCTTTCTTTCCACAGCCAACACAGTTCCCAGAAAAACCTAGAGGAGGAAGCAAACCGTGAACCTCCCCAACCTCATCCACGAATAAAACACCCAACACGGCAGGAACACCGGCGGAGATGGGGGGAAAGGAACCCCACTGCACTGCCGGTGGGACTGTAAATCAGCACAACCACCCTGGACAGCAGCCTGCAGGTTCCTCAAAACACTCAACGTAGACATGCCCTATGACCGGCCACATCACTGCTGGGCATCCGCCCCGAGCACCGAGAACATCACGAGCATCGGAAGGCTTGGCTTGCACAGTGGCATATTTAAAGGCCCCTATATCTGCTGGGGGCTGGGCGTTCATGCCTGTAACCTTGGCTATTCAAGGGGCTGAAACCTGAGGGTTGTGGTTCAAAGCCAGCCTGGGCAGGAAAGTCTGCGAGACCCTTTTCTCCTAATTAGCCACCAAAAAAGCTGGAAGTGGAGTTGTGGCTCCAGTGGTAGAGCACCAGCCTTGAATGAAAAAGCTAAAGGTTAATGCCCAGTCCCTGAGTTCAAGACCCAGCACAAGCACATACATGAATATGTGCATACATATATACATGCATGCATACGCGCATACATCCATACACATGTACATACACGCGTACATATATGCACACATGCATACGCGCATATATCCATACACAGGTGCATACATACATGCACACATGCATGCATACGCACATGCACACGTACACATACATACATGCACAATGCACGCACACATGATACACGCACCATGCATCTGTGCACACATGCATACATAGACGTGCACACCTGCATACATGCGCGTGCATACACGCATACACACACGCGCACACACATACAAACTCGTGCAAGGAGCATACTTGGAAGGGCCAGAACTCTCCCACTCGGCTGCCCACAGGGACCAGGGACCGGAACTGACTCCCCGGGCCCCTGTTTCCTTGGCCCTGCCTGGCTGGGGAGACTGTTAGAGCAATCTGACCCGTGAGGCAGGACCCGCGGAGACGTCTGGAGCGTCCCGAAGGCCATCCGGGAGTCAGGTTGACTGCAGGAGTCGCTGAAAAGAACCAAGAGCTTCAAAAGGCACAGTGGGGACCGGAAAGCGCCCTGAGGGGCTCAGCGGCCAGCGGCGCGGGGGGGGGGGGGGGGGGGGGACACCACGTGAGATTATGGCTGGTTTGGGCCGGTGTCCTTCCGCCAGGCTGGACGGGGCGTACCGGGAGCTGACCCACCAGCGCTGGGCCGGCCACCTGGCATGGGACGGTGCCCACCCACACATCCTTCTATGAACTAGTCAGGGTGCCGTGCGGAGGAACACTATAAAGGACGCTGATACACCGATACGGCCACTGGCTCTGCTCTCGGCAGTGGCCACGGATAAAGAGAAACGTGACGCCCTCGGCTTCTCTACCTGACAGCCGATCCCAGCACACTACTGCAAGAAGCAAGATAGGTTTTCTTTTCTAAGCTTACAGGTAATGTAGGTGAATTATTAGCAACACACACACACACACAGAGAGAGACCTAAAACAAAACCAAGTCCTGATACCACACATTGGCTTGTAATCTTTCCGCTTCCTCAGACAAAACCCATCGGTGCACTCAGAGCCAGTAAAACAAGGCCCCTGAAGGCACTGCTTCCTCCTCCATGTTCTACAGCCTGGGTTTTATAGATCACTAAAAAAGCAGGGAATCCGGCGCTGTGGGGTCTCAGGGACCGCCTTGTCCTGTGTAGCCATGCAGGGGGAGGGGAGGGGAGGGGGACTAATTGCAGGAAACCTAAACAGTGCTAAGTCTGCAGGAGGAGGGCATAAAGTTATTTTCAAAGAAGAAAGCACCGGTTATTACCAGCCAGCCCTTGTTACCCATTCTGGATGGCTTTTTGCAAGCAATTAACAAAATCTCCTACTTCCTGGGCACTGGCCTGCCTCGGGAGGGGCGGGTGGGTGCTTCCTCCTCAGGGGCCTCCTAGGTTTACCTGATTTACTACCCTGGCAATTCCCTGTCAAACTCGTGCAATTCAGACAAATCCCCGGCCACCCAGATCAAACACTACCGGGCCCTCACCACCAGCACTGGTTAAGCAAGCCCAGTTCAAGACCCAGTGATTCCATCAGCTTCCTGCAGACATTAAGTTTTCCAGGTACCAGGGGCTCACACCTGTAACCCTAGCGACTCAAGAGGCTGAGATGGAGACTCACAGCTCAAAGCCAGCTCGGGCAGGTAAGTCCATGAGACTCTTATCTCCAGTTAAGCAGCAAAAAGCCAGGAGTGGAGCTGTGTCTCAGGTGGTATAGTGCCAGTCTTGAGTAAAAAAGCCAAGTAAGAGTGCCAGGCCCTGAGTTCAAGCCCCAATACTGGCATTAAAAGTGTTTTGTGTTTTTTTTTTTTTAAATCAGGCACCAGTAGCTCATACTCCTAGCCACTAAGTAGGTTGAGATCTGAGGATGGAAGTTCGAAGCCAGCGGGAAAGTCTTTGAGACTCTTATCTCCACTAACCTCCCAAAAAAGATGGAAGTGGAGCTGTGGCTCAAGTGCTAGAGCACTAGCCCTGAGCAGAAGAAGCTGAGGGACAGCACCCAGGCCCAGAGGTCAAGCCCCAGGACCAGCACATACACACATAAAAGTAAATAAGAAATAAAATAAAATAAAGAATTAGAACCGGTTACTTTAAGTACACAGACCTGCCTAAGGGCAGTGGTTTAAAATCTTTTTCCCTGTTGTCGTTGTCTCTGGCTGTGCTGTTCCTCCTTGAACAGTCACCTGCCTTACTCTGGAACTTGCACACAGAATTTCTGTTCTTCCTTTCTTCCCTCCATCCTTCGCTAAGACTGAAAATGGGCTCAGAAGATGCTCTATGAAGGGGCTGGGGATATGGCCTAGTGGCAAGAGTGCTTGCCTCATATACATGAGGCCCTGGGTTCAATTCCCCAGCACCACATATACAGAAAATGGCCAGAAGTGGCGCTGTGGCTCAAGTGGCAGAGTGCTAGCCTTGAGCAAAAAGAAGCCAGGGACAGTGCTCAGGCCCTGAGTCCAAGCCCCAGGACTGGCCGAAAAAAAAATGAAGATGCTCTATGAAATGACTTTACCAGCCCGGCTCTCAGGGCCAAATGCTTACATGTACACCTGACACGTAAGCAAGACATGGTATTTCTAACCCAGAAGTGGATCCCCTAACTCGCTTCTACAGTGACAAGTATCCATTGCCCAATCCTTCCACTGCCACTCCAAAGGGGACCCCAGACCAGCCAAGGGGACCCCGGGCCAGGTGAGGAGCAAACATCACACAGGAAGACAAAGGCACGACTTCCTGGAGAAATCTCCCCCCATCCTCAAGTGCACTCCAAAGCCAGAAGTCCACATGGAGACCTGTGGCAGACACAAGACCAGAACTCAGATCTCGGGGATCTCTCCTACATTGTCAGACATCTAGAGGAGCATGTGGGTGGGTCCTGGCATAAGTGAGAGCCCAGCAGTGCCATCTGAGCGAGAAGTAGCCGGGCTTGGACAGTGGAGTGGTGACTGACCACCGAGGCTAGAAGGCCTGCGGCCCAAAGGGAAGGTCAGCCCTCACCCTGACCTTGACATCAATGCAGCGCAAGTTGGATGGCGAGTCAAAGGCAGAAACTGAGCTGGGTCCCAGTGACTCAGACCTGTCATCCTAGCTACTCAAGAGACTGAGACCTGAGGCTCATGGTTCAAAGCCAGCCTGGGCAGGAAAGTCCGTGAGACTCCTAGCCCTAATTAACCACCAAAAAGGCCAGACACAGAGTTGTGATGCAAGTGGTGGAGCGAAAGCCTTGAGCACCAAAGCCCAGGGACAGCGCCCAGGCCCTGAGTTCAAGCCCCAGGACTGGTACCAAAACACAAAAGGTAGAACTTAGATCCTGGTCAAGTTCATTAACATTCAAGCTCCTCTGCAGAAGCCGCAGACGCGAGCCGCACACCAGGAGGAGAGTGAGAAGCCAGGGTAGTCACTTGGCAAACAAACACCCTGGGGGCAGACACACACGGGGGGGGGGGGGGGGGGGGGGAGAGGAACCTTCTCCTGCCGGCCAGCTAGCGGCCCATTCCCCCGAGAACCATTAGGAAGGAAAAGTAGAGAGCACGCTAGGAAAGACCTCAGGCTAAGCAACAGCCCTTCTACAAGAAGGCCATTTTTCATAGTTTAGATCCCACAGATAAGCAATGTCTCTATGCCTCTTTATACTTATATAAAATCACAGAGAGAGAGAGAGAGAGAGACGAGATCGCTCTATGTCCTATCTGTGGATGGGTCTGTCTTCTTGTCTTTATGTAGGGTATATTCAAGTGTGTATCTTCAGGAGGACAGGAAGGAGGGAACAGAACTCGAGGGGAAAAGTGTAGAAACATACAGCAGTGGAGCTCCCTGGACACTGAGGAAAGTGAACTGTACAACTCACTGGTGGAGATGGGAAGGAGGCCTGGGAGAAGAGGGAGAGGAAAGCGAAGACGCGACGAAGGGAAACGTACTCATTCCCCGACTCGTGGCACTATAATCCCTCTGCACACCACAGGAAAGTAGATAACGAAAAAGATCCCGTTTCCACTCCAGTCCACCCGTCTGGTGAAAAGGTAAACAGACTGCTAAGACCTTCGAGATGGCGTCGGCGCCTCTGTGGTCCCCGCCGCTGCCCGAGGCCTCCCCCACCCCCACCCCCCCCCCCCCCGTGTGCAGACAGCCCCAGAGGAGGGCGAAGGGGACCTCACCGAGCAGGGCGTTGTGGCCGTGGTCATCCGGCAGGAACCTCTTGTCAACCGCACACACCAGAAGATGGTCGGGCAGGCTGGGGGCCTTGGCCCCCACGAGGAGGAAGCCTGGGGGGACCTCGATGGGCTCGCTGGAAATGGAGACCAGGCGCAGGTCCTTCCCCGCTTGGCAGAACCCTAGGAGGGGTGGACAGGGCTCTCACCATAGTGCCTGGAACTTTCCAGAAGCAGGGACATCAGAGGAGAAGGTGCTGTCCCAGGGTTGGGCAGGAACAGCCTTCCCGTCTAGGTTTGGGTTCTGGCTATTCATATTCCCTAAACTAACGAGAAAAAGAGGCCCCGGAGCCGGTCCAGAACCTTCTCGGTGAGAAGATGAACCCTGTCCTATCATGCTCGGGGCCAAGTCTGGGCCCCCAGAAATGGAGGGAGGGGTCCTCCCAAACCAACTTGATCTCTCCTTCAAGCCAAGACCTCTCACTAAACATTGGTGGCTCCCCGGGTGTTTAGGGGAGCCGCTCCCCCTGGCGGGCTGGGTGGTCCCTCTCAAGCCTTTGCCCCTCCTGTTTCCTTAGCCTAGAACTTTCCAGCCTCTCCCCTGATCAGACTCTCCTGCTGACTCCTACGAGTTCTTCAAGACCCAGAAGAAGGACCACCTCCTCCAGGAAGCCTCTCCTCTGTTCCCATGCACCCCGCTTGTCCCCCCCACCCCACCCCACTTACCCCACCGCGTGCAAAGCTTTCCCTGACAGCCCATTTCCAGCTCAGAGTCCACCGCAGTGAATCGCTAATTAGGTCTGTAACAGGGGGGCCCCGGGGGCTGCTACAGGGACCTGGGACGTTGGGCTGAGGCTGTCCGGAGTAGCTGCAGGGCTGGGAGGGGGCTCTGTGCCCTGCTACCCTGTGGGAGGGGGCTCACCCTGGTGGGGGCCGGGGAATCCCCGTGGCACCTAAGTGCACACCTGGCCGCAGCCCAGCTGCAGATTCTGGGCAGGGAGGCTGGGTGCTGCTGGCCAAACCTTACCGTCTGTGGTGCAGCACCCTTCAGGCAGGGGGGGCAGCTGGTAGGGGTTTGGGGGGCTGCTGGTCTCCAGCCCTCCTTCCCCCTCTTCCTCTTCCTCTTCATTATCCACTCGGCCGCCACCTGGATGAGGGAAGGGAGAGTGATGGCGTGAAAGACGGCTGCCAGTCAGGCCCTCAGAGCACCCTCCACCCACGACGCCGGGGCACAACACGGGCCTGGAACCTACGGACCAAGCCCCAGGCTGCGTGCCTTCTAGGCCGGTGCTCTCCCCCTGAGCCACTCCTCCAGACGCCACTCGCCTTTCAGTGAGTGCTCGGTCTGTCTTAGCTACCTTCGAACTCATCAGTCCTCGCTCCGGGAGCTGGGTACCAGCCGTCCACGCCTGTCATCCCAGCTACTCAGGACGCTGAGATCTGAGGATCGCAATTCAAAGCCAGCCCCGGGGCAGAAAAGTCCGTAAGATTCTCATTGCCGACTACCAAAAAAGGGAGGAAGTGGAGCGATGGCTCAAGTGGTAAAGCACTAGTCTTAAATAACAAGCAGCTCAGGGACAGCACCTAGGTCCTGAGTTCAAGCTCCAAGCCAGAAGTAGAGGTGTGGCTCAAGTAGTAGAGTGCTAACCTTGAGGAAAAAATGGTCAGAGACATTGCCTAGGTACTGAGCCAAAGTCCCAGGATGGGCACATACACACACACACACACACACACACACACACACACACACACACACCTCACAAAATGAGGCACCTGGCATTGGTGACTCTCCCAAGATTGTGCTGTCAACAGACTAAACACAGAGTCTGGGCTCATGACGTCAAAGCAAGCTTACTTCTCTTCCATCCACCATAGCTGTTCATGCTACAAACACTAGAGGTTTAATACGTGTATGATTACTTGGTAAGAGAGCACCGGATGCCTGGGGCTTATGCCTATAGTCCTAGATACTCAGAAGGCAGAGATCCAGGATCCTAGTTCGAGGCCAGGGAAGTCCCAGGCAGGGAAGTCCATGAGACTTTTATCTCCAACTAACCAGCAAAAAGTTGAAAGTAGAGGTGTGGTTCACGTGACAGGGTGCCAGCGATGAGTGAAACAACTAAAGAACCGCACGCAGGCCCTGAGTTCAAGCCTCTGTATCGACACAAAACACATTTAAAAAAAAAAAATAGTTCTGTAGCAGCGCCCAGAGTCTACTTTGCAGAGCACTGTAAGAAAAGAAGCTGAGGCTCGGAGAGATTCAGGGATGGGGCCTCTGGTTTCACAGCGAAGCCCATACAAAGCCTGGAAGTTCTTCGTCACATCTGATGGCCCAGCTTCTGTTCTCACCACTCAACTTCATTGCTCTTGTTTTCCTGGTGGTACTGGGATTCGAACTTAGGGCTTCACGGCTGGTTGGCTTGCTCGCTCAGCTGGTGCTCTACCACATAAGCCATGCCTCTAGCCTGGGTTTTTGTTGTTGTTGTCGTTGGCGGCGGTGGTGGTGGTGGTTATTTGAAGACGGAGTCTTGCAGACCTTTCTGCCTGTGCTGGCTTTGAACTGCAATCCTCCAGATCTCAGCTTCCTAAGGAGCTAGGATTACAGGCGTGAGCCACCATCCCCCACTTCACTGCTTGATTTAGAATACAAAACATGAGTCTTAGAACCTGTCCTAAGATGGTCTAAGTGCCAGTCTATAACTCTAGCTACTCGGGAGGCTGAGATCTGAGGATCACAGTTCGAAGTCAGCCTGAGCAGGAAAGTCTGTATAATTCTGATCTCCGACCAAACCAGCAGAAAGCCAGAAGTAGAGCTGTGGCTGACGTTGTGGAGCACTAGCCTCGAGCAAAAGCGCTCAGGGACAGCACTCAGCATTGGCACAAAAACAAATAAAGATGGTTGAAAGGAGCTGTTAAACTACCGTGATTATTTCTTCCAAAGGGAAGAATGTGTGTATACATTGTCAGAAATACATAGAAACAAATTTGTCACACACATCTGCAGAAAAATAGCCATTGCAGAACAGTCTAGAAAAGAGCTGGGCAAGGTGTGGCTTTAGGAAACTAAACAAACAGCTCTTTTTGTTTTTCTTTTTGTTGATTTTGGGGGCTTGGACTCAGGGCTTGGGCGCTGTCCCTGAACTCTTTTACTCAAGGCTAGCGCTCTACCACTTTGAGCCCCAGCTCCACTTCTGGTTTCCCAGTGGTTAATTAGAGCTAAGAGTCTCACAGACTTTCCTGCCCTGAACTGGCTTTGAACCGCGATCCTCCTATCTCTGTCTCCTGAGTAGTTGGGATTACAGGCGTGAGCCACTGGTCCCACTTCTCCACAGAACAGGATTTTAGAAAGCGGCCCCGAATCCTGTGGATTTGATATAGTCATTTCCTCCGGGTTCCATACAGTGGCTTGTTTTTTCTATCACCTCTGGCTGTGGTTCCCTGGTGGCTCTTCCTCTCCCCTCTCTAGCGGCTCTCACGGCTTCCATCCCGCCCCTGGTGAAGGTGGATGATGGAGCCCTGTGCACCTGGAACTGGGGAGCTGGACTTTCAGTAACTTGGGTGGCCACTGCCTCGGTCACCACAGGGCCGTCACTTCGCCTTTGCGCGCACTGGATGAATTCTAAGGTCACTATGCTTTGTGACTGCCTATAGGAAGGAAAATGTGGCCCGCAGAGTTACACAGAAGGTTCCAGAGGTGCAAAATGCTAGCCGGCCGTGCAGGGTGCCCTGGTGTTCAAGGTGTCAGCGGGCCAGAGCGGAGGAACCTGAGCAGTCGAGGCGGGCGGGGAGCTTTGAGGGTCAGCTCCCTGGAAGAAGGGCAGCGAGAAGGCCTTGTGCCCACAGCCACCGGCTCAGGCTCCTAGGGAGGCTGAGGATCGCAGTTTGAAACAAGCCAGGGCCGCAAAGTCTGTGAGACTCCGACCTCCAATTAACCAACAAAAACCCCAGGAGTGGAGATGTGGCTCAAGTAGTAGAGCGCCAGCCTTGAGTGAAAATGCTAAGGAAGAGCAATCCAAGCCCTGAGTTCAAGCCCAGGACTGACATGACACACACAGAAAGGATTCCGGGTGCCTTGGTCCGTGAGGCCCCAAAGGACAGTCACAAGTGGCAAAAAGAGAATGGGGGAAAAAAAAAGTATACAGGAAGAACTCAAAGGAAGAGGGCACGATGGCTTTCGCTGCCATTAGTGTGAGCACAGTGTGGTCTGTGACGGACCCACACACCCCAGAGCCAGCCTGGAGCTCAGGCCCTCGTGCCACGGGGGACCCTTGTGCGAGGCTGAGCCTTGTCTCTGAGCCGGGACTTGGAAAGGGATGGAGGACCCCAGCAAGGCTAAGAGCACAGGAACCCGTGGGGTGCATTATTCTGCTAAGCCATAAGCTGAATCAGAGAGAGGAGGCCCTTCATCCTCAGCCTGTCAGAGGAAACACACGCGCGCACACACACACACACTCACACACACTCAAAATGGTGTGGGTAAGGAGGTAGGGTTGAGGGTCAAAGGTCTCCAGCAGGCATTCCAGGGCCTTTGATGGAAGTCTTAGGCAGACACGAGATAAAGAGCTGCTTCCAGCCAGGGCAGACTAAACAGATGTGTTTACCCAGGTCCGCTGGCAGGATGAGGGCTTTAAAAGTGTCCTCAGACAAAACCAAGGGGGAGGGGAGGAGCTTATAATAAAACACAGGAACCCATGGGCCCTGCCCCCCATCCCCCATCCCCCCACTACCACCCCCCACCCTCCCCACCCCCGGCCAGGACTATTCACATGAATGTTTAGAATCGTCTCTCTTCAATCCATCAGAACCCCACACGGCCTTCTGAACAGGTGGGGTTTACTGAATAAGCCCTCCTGCTTAACTAATACATAGGTATTCCGTAATTCAGGGCCTTATCTGCTTTCTTGGCCTTTCTTTCACAAAGTCACTACGGTCTAAAGGGCTGGAAGGAAGGGGTGGGTAAGAGCCCTAATCCAAAGAACAAAGCTATAATAAAGTTCTTAATCACCCCCACAAATACAGAAAATGTTAACAGATCCCAGGGGTCAGCAGTGTCCCGGCATGGGTGACTGCCTAGCCTGAGGAAAGCCAATAATAAGATAAGAGACCCTGGGAAGAGCCAGCCAGACAAAACAAGACTCAGCCTGCGCGGGCCGGCCCGCCCGCCCCGCCAGTGTTCCCAGGCAGAAGGCTCGGGTTATGGTGACATTTACCACACAAGGGTCTCCTTGCCCCTGGCCAACCCCACAGCTCCACTCCCTCCCTAGGAAAACAAGAATCTCCACGGAGGGCTCTGCACTAGCCACCGGGGAGATGGAAAAGCCCAGAGAGGGCTGCTGCCAGCTTTCACCCTGCTAAGCAAGCCCCACACCGGCTAGCAGGCACCTGGGACGCTCAGGATTGAACCCGGGGAGCCCCTGTGCTGTCTGAGGGCTGGGATGTAGCTCAGAGGTGTGGAGCAGGCGACTAGGATGCAGGACGTACTGGGTTCCATCCTTGGCACACACACACACACAAAAAAAAGCTGGGGTCGGACTGCTCACACCTGTTATTCTAGTGACTTAAGAGGCTGAGCTCTGAGGATCAAGGTTCAAATTCAGCCTGGGCAGGAAAGTCCGAGACTTATCTCCAATGAAACAACAAAAGCCAGAAGTGGTGCCGTGGCTCATGGTGTAGAATGGCAGCCTTGGGCACAAAAAGCTCAGAGACAGCGCCCAAGCCCTGAGTTCAAGCTCCAAGACTGGTGGAAGGAAGGGAGGGAGGGGAAAAAGAACAAGGAAAGGAGCCAAACTGTGCCTTCTGGAAAGTGCCACCCGTACCCTGAGGAAACACAGCCTCCCTGCTGGAGCTAGGGAGGGCGGTGGCGGTGTACAGTGTTTAAGCAGATTGGGAATCACCAGTGGCTGTCTCCTCTCGGGCGGGCATGGGCCCCGGACAAGTCCCCCACTCTGTCCCCGCTCACATGGGGACTGCCACACTAGTGAACGGAATCTGCAGCCACTAACCTTCCTCCTGAATGCTCAGGATGTGACGGACCCGGGCCTTTGTAATACTTTTCCCAGTCCCTTACGAGTGGGCCATTAGCCACGGAGCTTTTCCACACACTGCGTTATTAATGATCATGCTGTGCAAACACCACACCAAAGTCTTTCGGCTGGTCTAGCAAGCCTTCTCTCATGAAGTCCCAGGAATGGTCCCTAGGCTGGAAGACCCGGCACTCCTGAATGAACACCGCACACGCTTGCGCTTTCCTACTTCATAGTCGGGAGCACAATCTGCCTTCTCTGAGACCCAGATCGAGTTCTTTCAGGTCCCTTAGCTATGCCCTCTGCGAGGTCCTCAGCGACCACACACACACACACACACACACACACACACACACACACACGTACTCAGCAGAGCACAGACCCAGAATACTATGCGGTTTCTCTTTTCGTCAGTTAATTTCTGCTCTAAATCATAGCCCTTTTTGTGTCCACAGCTAAATGAAAGCCAAGTGCTGGTAAATCACACCTGTAAGCCTAGCTACTCAGGAGGCTGCGATCTGAAGATCACTGTTCAAAGCCAGCCTGAGCACAAAAGCCTGTGAGATTTACCTCCAGTTAACCACTAAAAAGCCAGAAGTGGAGTTACAGCTCAAGTGTGCTAGCTAGCCTGAGTGAAAAAGCTCAGAGACAGTGCCCAGACCCCTGAGTGCAAACACACACACACACACACACACACACACACCCCTAAATGAAGTCTGCACGTAACCTTAAATCAAACATACGAATTTATAGAAAGGACTTCCAAAGCACTAGCTTTCATAAAACCTACACAGTTATTTTGAAAAATACAAGCATTTTCTTTTTTTTTTTCTCTGAACAAGGTCAACTGTGAAGTCATCCCTATGCCTGAAAGTTGCTTTTATTTATTCCTGACACATATTAACTTCATGCAGGTGTAGTCATGGTGTTAAAGTTTCCAGTGAGTTCTTGGACCCTTCACAAAGGGAAACTATCTAGACTATTTTGCAAAGGTATGATCCTGAATTACAGGACAAAAAGAAGAAGAAAAAAATATATATATATATATATTGCATCAAATGTAGATTAAAATTTCCTACCCATCAAAAAGCAAAACTGTCGAGCCTTCTATAAATGTGGTCACTTTCCAAACAGTCTAGCATAGCCTGTCCCTTTCTCCTCGGAAGCTAATCGACAGCCGCCCTCCTTACAACTTCATGGCTGAGACCCACGCTCTCTTTTTGGCTGAGGAAGAACTTCCGTGCAACTTTCTTTTCCTACTGATTCTTGGACCCACGCATCCCTTCCACGGGGCAGAAGAGGAAGGCGAGGGGCTCCAGCTCCCTCCGCCAGCACGACCCCGCGCACAGGAACGCAAACCCGGTCCCCAAGCCCGCGCCTCCTACCTTCCAGGGAGCTCAGCTTCTGCTCGGCCTCCAGGTAGAGCTGGGAGAAGATGGGCCGGGGCACCGGGTTATTGGAGCGCAGGGAGGCCTCGATGGAGTTGTGCAGAACCTCCTCGAACCGAGTCGTCTTCAGCTGCCCGGCGTAGGAATTTCCCATCTTCAGAAAAACAAACAAACAAGCAAAAAGGAAGGTGATCGAGTCCTCTCTCTGCAGTGGCCCTGTGGTTCTGATGAGGAAGGCTGCCACAGGAGAGGAGGAAGCGAGCAGCCGCGGGCGCGGGGCTGGAGGGGGCAGCGCTCCTCCGAGCCTCCCGCAATTGCAGGAAGTGACTGAGGTCACAGCCCTCTCGGAGGTCGCACCCACAGCGCCTGACACCTGACGGAATATTCCACCGGGAATTGCTCCTGCGCCATCCCACTTTCCCCAGAAACGCGATCCAAACTTCCCAGAGTCCCTGGTCAGGTGACTCTTGATTTTCCACGCCTCCCTCCCCGAAGTGACACCCCTCCGAAGGTTCAGCCTCCCTCCCGGGGACAAACAGCCCAGATTTGAGGGCTACTGGAGTGGCCGTCCTCACCTCACCTAGAGAGGAGCTAGCAAGGCTGTCCCTGCCTTCCCCTGGCCACAGCTCCATTATTAACACCCTTCCTGTAGGGGTTTGCTTATGGAAACACCGTTAGACAATACAGAAAACACGGGAGGTCCGGAGGTCACAGAAGAGGTTGGGATAAGAAGAGAAAAATCACCACTATTTCCAACCCCCAAGAGGACTGCTATGTGTGTTTTCTTTCTTTCCTTTTTTGTTTTCCTCAGGACCTGAGCACTACCCCCGAGCTGTTGTCTTTCTGTTCGAGGCTGGCACTCTACCACTTGAGCCACAGCTCCACGTGCAGGATTTTGCTGGAGAGAAGAGTCTCGCTGACATTTCTGCCTCGGCTGGCTCTGAGCCGTGACCCTCGGATCTCAGCCTCCTGAGTAGTGAGGATGACAGACTCGAGCCCCTGGGCACATGGCTACTGATACGGCTTCCGTCGTGGCTTAACTGAGATATAACTCACATAGCAAGGCATAGACCTCAGTGTTCATAGTGCGTCCACAGTGTTGTGCGATGGACACACAATTTGACACTTCCTTCACCCCCACAGAAACCCCGTAGCTGCCACTGCCCAAGCCCTCCGGTCCGAGGGGACAACTTGGTCATTCCTATCATTGTAAATTCTCTCCTGCTCAGCCCATTTCAACTCTGTCCATCAGCACTGTGAGTGACAGATTCCAAGATTCATCTAACTACAGCATAAAGCAGAACTGCACGGACACTAAGATTTTTTGTTGGTTTTAGGGTTTTTTTTTTCTTTTTAAGTGACTTTCCCAAGGTGTTATCTTTTGATTTAGCTGGGCGTTGAACCCAGAGCCTGGCAAATGCTCTACTACTGAGCAGCCCTCCTTCCCCAGCCCACCACTGTGATATTTAATCTATTTTTACACACTTACTCTTCAGAATGTTGGGGTGGGATGGACTGGAAACTAAATTCACAGAGTTATAGCCACATTATAATGTAAGAACTCCATACAACCCCCTTAGAAATGCTTTCAAAGCAATTTGATGGTTGTTTAATATTCCACTGAGCTATCTATTCTAATCACATGCGTGGTACCACTTCTATTTCTGGTCCTTCTCAAGAAGAGACATTTGAATGGTCATTACATAATGGCATTAGTTTTAACTCCTTTTTACGCACCCCACTTCTATTCCTCTTGGGCTTAATCTGTTGTATTTCTTACAACCCTTTAAAAGTGATCATGTGCCAGACATTGGTAGCTCATGCCTACAATCCTAGCAATCTCAGGAGACTGGGATTTGAGAATTGCCGTGTGGAGCCAGCCAGGGCAAGTTCTTGAAACGCTTTATCTCCAACACAGCTGCAGAAAGCAGGAAGTTGAGGTGAGGCTCAAGTGGTAAAATGTAAGCAGAAAAAGCCAGGTAGAGCCCAAGGCCCTGAGTTTAAGCCCCAGTACCAACACATTTTCGTTCAAAAAAAAAAAAAGGTTATGTTATCAGTACCTTCATTTTCCTTATTACTTCTTCAACAATGGCTTTTAAGGCCACAGCCTCCTTCGGCTGCACCGTATTTCTTATAAAGCATTTCCCTCTGTGTTTTCCTAGACTGTTTAAGATCTCTTTTTGTTCTCTTTTCAATCCAGTGCTTACAGCAGAGTGAGTGTTTATTTTCTAAACAGTCAAGACTAGGGGACATAGTCTTAGAGTATTCCTTCTATTTTCATTGCACTGTAATTAAGACTGTATTCTTAAGTTCCACCTTTTAAACTTATTGGGGTTTCCTCTTCATTGATGCGAGGGGGGTATTTGGGATGCATTATGCAGGTGAGAAAAGTAGGAGCTCTTTTCAAGCTATAATACGATGGGTCAGATTATCTGACTTCCTATCTTCCTGTGCACTTCTTTCTTACTATATCGTTAGTGTCTGGTGTCTTAATGTATCATTAACACGCAGTGTCCTGCTCTATTGTTACCATGTAGTATATGGCTGGCTGTATCACTAATGTGTAGTGTTTGGTTATATTGCTAATGTGTAGTGTCCATCTGTATTACTAATGTGTAATGTCTGGCTATATTGTTAACGTGTAATGTCTGACTGTATTGCTAACATGTAGTGTCTGGTTGTATAGCCAATGTGTAATATCTGACTGTACTGCTAACATGCAATGTCTCGCTGTACTGGTAACATGTCGCACCCGGCTGTATTGCTAATGTGTGATGTCTCACTGTACTACTAACATGTAGCATCGGGCTGCACTGTTAACGTGTAATATCTGACTCGTGTGCGGCAGCACCGCCCTACGACACGTGCCGGACC
>NW_025961205.1:0-30025 GCF_023159225.1 Perognathus longimembris pacificus | reverse complement strand
AAAAGCCCTAAAATCAGTGATCCCACTTTCCCATCCCGACACCCCTTGACCCCCATTACTAAATCACAGGAAGACCACCTGACTATAAAACCCCAGGAAGCCCCTCCAGGCAGGGACTGTCTCCAAAGGCTGCACCTTTGGAGACACCACACCTCAGGGCTAATCTGCCATCCCTGACTGACAGCCTGCCTTAACTGTCTGTCCCTCAGGATCTGTGTGGGCTGAGTCGGCATCAGCTGGCAATGGGGAATACCTTGTCCTCCAGCTTTGCAGTCCCCAAACAGAATGTTCCAGAAAAGATTCCCAACCTCCCATGAAGGGAGATTCCAGAGAACCTAAATGCTGACCATCAGAATAAGAAGCAGCGCTTTATTCGGAATAATATCTGAGCAGACTTGCTGCTCAGAGCACTGGCCTAGTTGGTTTCTTGCTCCTAGCACAACCTTCTGCAGAAGTTTAACACACTGTTGGAGGGAATGTAAGCGGGTCCAACCATTCTGGAAAGCTGTATGGAGGTTCCTCAAAAAAAAAAAAACTAAACACAGAACTACCCTATAACCCGGCAATTCCACTCCTGGACATTCATCCCAATAGAGCACAAACAAGGTTACAATAAAGCCACCAGCACAACCATGTTCACTGTAGCACTATTTACCATTGCCAAGATAAGGAATCAGCCCAGATGCCCTTCAATGCACAAATGGATCAAGAAAAGGTGGTATACATATACAATGGAATTTTACTCATCTATTAGAAAGAATGATATTGTACCATCCATAAGGACATGGAAAGACTTAAAATAAGTCAAAGCCCAACAAAATCAACACCAGGAAACGAGCACAGGCAAGCAGGGGTGGGGGTAGGGCCAAAGGGAGAGAGGCAGGCAAATGGAAGGAGGGAGGGGTGGGGAGAATGCAGTCAAGAATTCATTGTATATACCACAAAATTAAGAAAAGAAAGGGAAGGGGTGGGCCGAAGGCGGATGGGGATGTTGAAGGGGCTGACACGAACCAAGATGCATCACACACATAAACTGCTTTGTTACATGGCACTTCCTTTGTACAACTATTTAAAGATAACAAGAGGAAATTACAAACACACCCAAAAAAGGGAGCGAATTGTGCTTTGCCACGCTCCTTTTGATTTGATGTCCCAATTCTTACACGGCACCCCAACAACCAGAGACATTGCTAACAAGCTCATAAGTTATTTCTGTTGGCTTTTCTTTAGAAATATGTACAAGGGATAGTCACTTCTCACCGGCATTGCTAACACCGTTACCACTTGCCTGGATGAATGCAATCGTGTGCAAAATGGTCCTTGTGCCTTTGCCTGTGTAGGGCCAACCCCGCCGCTACAGCCAGTCCCATTAGACCACTTCTTCCATCAAAATTCTTCCATAGCTCCTACCTTACTCAGTGAAATCAAAGCTCCCTCCCTCCCTTCTTCCCTCCCTCCCTCCTTCCCTCCCTTCCTCTCTCTCTTCCTTCTATCCTTCCTTCCTCCCTTCCTTCTTTCTTCCTTTCCTCTGTCCTTTTTCCTTCCTTCCTCCATCCCTGCCTCTTTTCTTTCCTCCTCCCTCCCTCTCTCATCTCTGTCTTCTCCCTCCCTCCTTTTCTTTCCTCCTTCCTTTCTTTAAAACGACAGCATTGAAGGCTGAAGTTAAGCTTCTTCAGGATCTATGCCACGGATTTATTAATTTCTCGAGTTTCCGCCATGTACACTTGAAATGGACTTCTTATGGATCTTCTTTATTTTTCTCTTATTCGTCTACTTTGGGTTATTGTGAGTCTCCATTAAGAATTTTTCAAGGTAGAGAGAAAATAATTTTTTCCAGCTTACCTATTCTTTTAGACTGCTGAAACAATTAATAAGCAAAATGGGAAAAATCTTAGGGTTAGAAAGTACTCGGTATGTGTTGGACCACTTTTTCTCTTTTTACAGTTCTCCTTCTCTTCCTATCATGAGGGGAGAGAACAAAGATGGCTTTGAAAACAATTCCAAGAAGGGCAATTTCTCATATTACTTTTGTGACTGGTAAATATTGTTGGACTCTATAGGAAAGCAGTATAAAGGGCAGCAGACACGCTGAAATCCAGGTGCTTGGCTCTATTTTTTTTTTCATCTCTATAAACTGTTGAAGAGCAAAGAGCATATATTTGATGAGTTTCTGTACAATGTCTAGACTACTGTGCCTCTTAATAAATGTGAAACCAACCCACCAAACTTTCTTGGGTAACTTGCAAGTTTTCTATAAAGCTTGGTAGAGGTATTTCTCTTTGTGCGATGAAACCAGAAACAGTGTGGAGATATTTGCCATGTATGTTAAGAAAATGAAACATTAAAATTAAACAGTAGTTACCTATAAGGTACAGGTGACTATTTCTGATGAACAGGAAGTAAATGGGTGAAGGGTAGGGTGGGTTTCTGGATGTCAGTAATGCAAAATAGTTTCAAAATCTGTATATTTGTTATCTGTACACTTTTTAAAAAATTCTTATTGGCTAAAGTGAGCATTTATATCTTGTACATTTCTTCTGGTGATTTTATGATTCCA
Organism: Perognathus longimembris pacificus; assembly: GCF_023159225.1. Classification (NCBI taxonomy): domain Eukaryota; kingdom Metazoa; phylum Chordata; class Mammalia; order Rodentia; family Heteromyidae; genus Perognathus; species Perognathus longimembris. The sequence goes on along the minus strand of NW_025961205.1, from coordinate 27,468 downwards.
GTTCGAGACAATTCTAACCCAAGTACAGGAGGCTCACACCTCTAATCCCAGCTACTCGAAAGGCTGAGATCTGAGGATCATGGTTCCAAACCACCCTAGGTTAAAAAAAAAAAAAAAAAGTCCACAAGATTCCTATCTCCACTGAACCACCAAACAAAGCTGGAAGCAGATGTGTGGCTCAAGTGGTAGAGTGCCAGCCTTGAGGGAAAAAGCTAAGGGACAGTGCCAGGGCCCCGAGTTCAAGTTTCAGTACTGGCACAAAAGAAAACTCTAAAAATTCTATTTGAAAGAGTTAAGTATTGATCATTTCTCCTTTGCTGTGGTTCTAGAGATTCATAGGTTAAGCAATGTTATACCACCGAGCTATACCAAGCCCTGGCTATAATAATTTTATTTTTTGAGTGTGAAAATTCACATTATCACTTATTTTGTTTTGCTTTATTTTTGTTTTTATTTATTTTTGTCAGTCATGGGGCTTGAACTCAGAGCCTGGGCGCTGTCCCTGAGCTTTTTTGCTCAAGGCTAGCACTCTACTTCTTGAGCCACAGTGCCACTTCCACCTTTTTCTGTGTCTGTGGTGCTGAGGAATCGAACCCAGGGCCTCATGCATGTTGGGTGAGCACCCTACCACTAAGCTACCTTCCCAGCCCTCAGCCTTAATCTTTAAAAAAAAATTGTGTTTCATCATGTCTTTGAATTTAAATTACCAAAGGATAAGTGGAATGACATAAATAAAAATCTATACACGATTCACATTTTCATGCATACATTGTTAATAATACTGGGTTCAAAAGAAACATGGTATTCTTCCAACATTAACTTTGCTTTAAAAAAAAAAGGAAGGATTCATTTAACTTTTGTACATATTTGTTTTAAACAACAAGGAGCCTTGTGAATATAAAGTCTGCTTACTTGTAGATTTATGGAAGAACCTTTCATCACTGGATGTTTTAAAACTCCATCCCTTGACAAGAATAATATTATGTCATTTCAGCCATAGTGGACGTAGTCACAGAGTTCATAATAAAAAGCCATGAGTGTTTTCTCTCAGACTCTCCCTAAAGTGCTGAGAGAAAGGATGAGAAGAAAGAACACCACATAGAAAAGATCTATTTGAAAGCACTTCGGAGTGCAGCCATGTTCTAATACAAAGAGAGAAGACTGTGGTTAAACAAGTGGGTAAAACAAGGTTCCTGTCTAGAACTCAAGGGGCGGCCTGGCTCCTTGTTCAAACATGGATACACCACGCCACTTGTAAATAACTGGTTTTTGCTTGCTTAGACCAAGGTGTACCTTCTCTTAATGGATATGTTTGGGAGATGTACCATGAGGTGAGCTACCAGCCTTTTCTTTCCTGCTATGTTCCCGTTCCAGCCATGACAAAAATGTCTTAATGGTTGGATTTGAAAAGTCAATATCTAGGGTGACCTGTGTAAGGTCATTTTATTAAAAAATAATAAGAAAGGCTTCAGAGAAATCCTTGCCTTATTTTCCAACCTAGCTCTTCCTTTTGTCCTTCTGAGAAGTTGTTCATCCTTATAAAGGTAAGCGGCCTGGTAGCCCCTGCTCCTCAGACTGTCAGTTCTTTCTGTGGTCTAACCTCATCCCTGGGCCATTTGTATTTGTTGTTTGCATTTATATTTACTTAGATTTATTTGGGGGGGTGGGGTGGGGAGTCGTCTTGATCATTGTTGGCTCTCTTACTATTCAGGTCTCAGCTGATAGGATGTGCCCATCTTTTTGCCCTTTGTTCTGCATTTCACTCTCTAAAAGGCTTTTTATTTTCTTATCTTTCCACCCTCCATCTCCTTCCCATGAACACAAGGCTGTTTGTGGGTGTGTGTGTGCCTCTTGTTCCTAAAACAATGACTAACACAAAGTAGGTAACAAGCAAACACTAATCAAGCATGTGATCTTTTCTATTTCACTTGCCTCTTGTCTCCTTGCTTTCGCCTGTGACTGGAGAATCTCAGATCGTTCAAAGCTCCGCCAATCAAACGATAGTCACAGTTATTCATGGTAGAATATTCAGGAAGGGCGTGGGACGGCAGGATCTCGAGGAACATGGGTCTGGGATTGAGAGCTCACACCACCTGCCCATCCGTTTTTCTGCTCCACCCAGAAACATCTTCTTAGTCTCTCTTCCCACCGTGTGCAGTTGGAAATCTGAAATGCATGTGAGTCCCTGCTCGTGTGGAGTGGTACAGAGTTGACTAAGCAAGCCTCGAAGATGCCACATGCTCCCCCCAGCTCTCCTTCTGGGTCTGTGTGTGAGGTTAGAAAGCTGCAGTGGGAACTCTAAATAGAGTGCGAAGCCAGAAAGAGAGCTGTGATTGCAGACAGCCTTTCCTCTGCCCTCGGCTGGGTGTCGTTCATTCTTGCTCAGTTTGACTTAAGAGCAGAGAGATGGGCCGGGCTGGTATAGCTCACACCTGTAATTCCAACTGCTCAGAAGAATGAATGGTCGTGCAAAGCCAGCCAGGAAAGTCTGTGGGATTTCTAGCTCCAAGGAACCAGCAAAAAGCCAGAAAATGGAGCTGTGATTCAAGTAGTGGAGCACCAGCTTTGGGTAAGACAGACAGACAGATAGGTAGGTAGATAGATAGATAGATAGATAGATAGATAGATAGATAGATAGATAGATAGATAGATAGATAAGTTCAGAGACAGTGCCCAGGCCCTGAGTTCAAGCCCCATTACTAGCACACACAGTAAAGAAGGTAAACAGAACAATGAAAATGATTTTAAGGCAGAGGAAGGAGGATGATAAAGAGTAATAGGAGGAATGTGATCAAGGCATATTATATGCACTAAGCAGATGTCACAAGGAAACCCCTTTATACAAATAGTACACATTCATTTTAAAGGAGGGGAGGGAGGGGGGATGGGGAAAGCCCTGCCCACCATGTTCCATGGTCACCGCCCTGGGAATCCCAGCTACACTTGCTTTCCTCCTGCAGTTGGCAGAGGAAATGAACCCCAGGCTGGTATCAAGGTCACCTGCTGTGGAATGCTCTGCTCAGTCCCAGCCTGCCTCTCCCTCCCTCCTCCTGTGCAGTGGAAAACTCACGGGGAGTCCCTATTCATTTTTAATTGACTCCTCAGAGATAGACCTCCCCCTCCCTCTTTCCCTCCCTCCCTCCCCAGCTTGCAGTATTAGCTCCAATCCTCCACAGGGCTAATCCCAGATGCATACAGAAATGGAAATGGAGGAAAGGCCTTCCCAGCGGGTTCCTGTCACCCAGCCCACAGGCGGTTGGCATCCAGGGCAGAGGTCACAGTTCTTTGGCCAGACAAGCTATTAATAGGAGTCTTGAAATAAACCCCAACCCCAGTGAGATAGGAGAACAGTGATTTCACTGCCCTCCCCGGAAGCAGCAATTCCTGGCACCTCCCATTTTCATCAGCTGCTTATCAAAATCAGATTAGTAGGGGGGAAATAATCAGATCCAGAGTTGTTTGCACCTGCCTGGATCTTGAATTACAAATGACTTTCCTGTGCCTGCCCAGTGAAAGGGACCTTGTGACCTGTGGGTGAACCAGCTGGCCTTTTTGTTTTCCTGCATTCCGTGGTGAATTTCTGACTCCCTAAGACCCGCAGGCCTGTAAGGCTCACGTGGATTACTGTAAAATAGGTGAACCGGTTCCAAGAGGGCTAATAGATTCTGTTTTCCTGATAAGTCATGTCAAGTCACTAATGGGTTATTTTGAGATCTCCCCAAGGGAAAGACAATGGATCATTTAGTAGGTTGTAGAGTTATGTAAGACGGCTCTTGGCAGACAAAGAAGAGGCAGGATAGCCAGCCAAATGGGGTGGAACACAGAAGTCTGTGTGGTCTCGTGGTTCTAGGGAGAGACACGGAGGCCTTGGGCTGCCTTCCTGGGTTCAGCTACCAGTTGAGACACAGAGCCAGTGCCAAGTCTCTTGGCTTGAGGCGGCTAAGACTATAAAATCAGGAGAGACCAAACCACAGGACTATGCTCAGGAATCTGTAAGGGGGAAAGAAAGAAAACCACAGTTTGGAAATGAAAAGGAAAAAAGAAAAAGAAAAGGTTACAACGTGAGACACTTTTTTTTTTCTTCCCCCCAACAAGCATGAGCTTTGTTTGTTTGTTTGTTTTCTTTCCCACTTATTGGCTGACAGGGGCAGGGCTTAGAAAACCAAGCCAGGGTCTGCGGGTATTCTTGTGTGTGATGAATAGCTGGTGTGTGTGTGTGTGTGTGTGTATGTGTGTGTGTGTGTGTGTGTGTGTAAGTCCGTGCATATCTGAAATGGCTTCTGATCTTCAGATCCTTTAGGTTAAAAAAAAAATACACACACACACACACACACACACTCATATATGTTCTTCCCAGAGTGATCTGGAGCAAGTGAGAAAAATCTGGCAGTGGGTGGCTGAGACATTTCTACCAGGATGGTTGCTCTTCCTCTAACCCGAACCAAGCCAGATGGACCCCGGGGGAGGGGTGGACTCCATCCAGACCCCAAATATGCTCACCATGTCAACCCTTCCTACGTGGCTTGTGAGCGCATGTTCCCAGATGTTCTGGTTAGATAACCAAGCGCAGTATGTCAAAAGTCCTAAACTCCCCTGGCCGAAATGAAAGGGGAAAAAAAAAATCCCCTCTCTCTTTTTTTGAACTTGTGGATGTTATTACCATCTAGGGGGTAACAAGAAATTAATAAAAGAATGAAAGGTTCTGTGTAACTGTAACCCCTCTGTACGTCACTTTGACAATAAAATTATATTAACAAAAGAAAGAATGAAAGGTTAAGAATATAGCAGATAAAGCTATCTGAAGGACTCTTGCCTATCTGGTAAGAGAACATGAATCAATTCTGAGAGAGACTTCCTCCACCCCCTCCCCCCCCCCCCCCCCCGGTAAATTGGAGGTAAGAGTCTTATGGGTTCAAATTTCAATCCTCAGATCTCAGCCTCCTGAGTAGTAGCTAGGATATCAGGTCCTAGCCACCAAAGTAGCCTGTGTGTAACACCTTCGTTGGGTCAAGTTTTATTTGGCATTGAGTGATACCAACGATTGACCAGAATTCCAGTTATCTTTCTAAACGAGTTTCCCAGCCCAGACTCTCTGCCTGAGAGTCACACCAACCTTGACCTGGGCAATCTGACCCAGATAGAAGAAGATGCACAGCTTCCAAAAGGAGCAGAGGAATGAACAGACTGTCCATTCTTCTCTCCTCCCAAGGCAGAGTATGGAATTAGACACAAATAGATTCTGTGTACAGCAGATCACACGCACTGCGCATTCGTTCTAAAGGACATCTCCACACTGCGTCTCAAGAGATGAAGAAACATTTATTAATAACATCTGGATTATCCACATCCAATTTCTCAACATTGTGTTTTCGACTCGCTATTTGCTCAAAGCCAGAAGTTTAGAACCATCACACCAAACCAACAGACCCATATGTTTTTACAGAAGATAATAATCACTTGAGATAACAAAGCATTAAAAAAAAAATCAGAAGACTGAGAGCATGCTCAAGTAGAGGAGCACCGGTCCTGGGCAACACAAAATCAAACAGAAAAAAAAAAAATAAGAGAAATCAATCCAAGTTACTTGTTTCAAAGTCAAAAACCACTAAAAGTTAGACTGGTGCTGGTGCTCACGCCTGTCATCCCAGCTTCTCAGGAAGCTGAGATCTGAGGATCATGGTTCAAAACCAGCCCAGGCAGACAAATCAAAGAGATTCTGATCTCAGCTAACCAGCAAAAAGCTGGGAGTAGAAGGGTGGTTTCAGTGGTAGAAGGCCAACCTTGAGTGAAAGCTACAGCCTAGCTTGGAGGCCGAAAAAATAATTTATTTTTAATCTTCAAGTCTTGGACATGTGTACAAGACAAAAATATATGTGTCCTCTTGCCATCAAAGCCTCCAAAAAGATTATGGACAGGCTCATCCAAAGAGCAATGGCGACCATTCCTGGGGCCCTGATGATGTCGCGATATTTTAGGCATGGCTCCAAGGGTTGCCTGCATCATTTGAATGGAATGAGGCTGGGACAGATGGTGGACGGCACAGACAGGCTGAGTGGGTAGAGAGTCTGCATATTCATCGTCAAGTCTTGCCAAATCCTGCCTCTTCACCCGCCCCCCCCCCTTTCTAAAGTCTTACTTCATTCCGTTTTTTCTTGATGCAGTTCAGACAGTAGACTTGCACACGTCTTCCTGTTTTATTTTGGGTTTAGGAAAGATCAGTCACCGTCCTGGCTTCTTGTCAGATTTGAAATGTAATGTTTTGCCAAGTGTAAAGCTGTTATCGTCTGTTCCTTTCTGTTGCCCATAGTATAACTTCAATATTTGCAAAATATCACATCAAAAGGCTTCAATCAGCCGGGTGTCTGTGTCTTCTGAGTGTAAATCCTAGCTACACAGGGAGGCTGAGATCTGAGGCTCCAGGTTCAAAGCCAACCAGGACAGAAGAGATTGTGAGACTCTCATCTCCAATTATCAACAACAAAAAAAAAATCTGGAAGTGGAGCTGTGGCTCAAAGTAGCAGAGCCACCAGCCTGGTGTGATAAAGCTGAGAAAGAGCTTGAGGCCCTGAGTTCAAGTCCCATTATCAGCACACACACCAAAATTCCTTTTCATCAACCCCCCGTTAGTCATTCACAAAAATCAAGTTTTTATACGGTATCAGTCCATGATACAGTTCCAGTGAAGGAATCTTAGCTTTATTTTTGTTTTGTACTTCCTATTCATTTAAATATTTCCCACTTTATTGGGGATTTAAAAATGATTTGCTCACATAATAGCAAAATCCCCCATTATATATAATATAGTATGCTTATATAATATACATATAACCCTTGTTATTATACATCCTATTGTTCAAGCTAATTACCATTTTTGATTCCTTCTGCTTGCATTTAGACAAAGGAAGCAGACAAACTAATTATTGTACCCCATAAAATGCCCTGTGGATTATTTGTCAAAGATAAAACAACTTCTTGATGAATTTTAATTTTCTAACAGAAAACTCCCTCCCGTGTGCTTACAAATAAAAGTTGTGAAAAGTACTCAGGGGGTGTTTCTAATGGCTCCCTAGCATTAAAGCACCACTTTCTCACTTTAATTTTGGTTTATTTTTTAAAAATACTATTATTATTATTATTATTATTATTATTATATTATTATTATTATTATGGTGAGGTACAGAGATCAGGAATTGTACTCAGAAGGCTAAGATCTGAGGATTGTGGTTCAAAGCCAGCCCAGGCAGAAAAGTCTATGAGACACTTATCTCCAATTTAACCAGCAAAAATCTGGAAGTGGCTAAGATACAGCATCTGGGCCTGAGTTCAAGTCCCAGTACCTACACCAAATACTAAGAAAAAAAATATGTATATGTAATTTTGAGTCTCTGGGTCATTGGGGCATACAAATCAGTGCTAGGACTGCATATTAAATACAATGTCATGAATAAAATCGTCAACAATTTACAGTCTCCCTCAAATGGACTTGGTTGCTCCGAGAGATACTTTCAACATATGTGCTATTTGTATAAAACATTTTCTTGGACAAATACGCTTTTGTTTTTGTGTAAATGAGTGTTTTTAACCTGAGTGGTATTTTGTTTTTTAATAAAATCAATTTTCCTAATGCATACCTACCACCAGAAAGAAGAGAAAAAGGATCTTTAGGTAGCTTTTGTCTTGTGAGAGTCATTCTATTCAAACAGACAGCACAGTCTAAGTACAGCACAGCTCATTAAATAGACTTTGAGCATAATGATAATGAACAATTAGCTAGCAATTAATCTTAATGATTTGTTGTAGATGATAGAATAGGAGCATCCTGTAATTATGTTTAAACTTTCTACGTCATTAGGAATACAACTTACCGGAGAGGCAAATTCATTTAGCAAGTGATCTCAGAGAGCCAAAGCCAAGCACCACCAAGGCTGCCTCCAACCCAGGTGTTCCTAATTAGTTACCTTTTTGCAAGTCTCTTCCTTTTCCACTCTGCTCTGTGTGTGTGTGTGTGTGTGTGTGTGTGTGTGTGAACTTAGGGCTCAGTCACTTTCTCTTAGTTGCTTTGCTCAAGGCTAGCGGTCTACCACTTGAGCCATACCTCCACATCCGGACTTTTTGATGGTTTCATTGGAGATAAAGAGTCTCATGGACTTTCCTGTCCAGGCTGGCTTTGAACCCTGATCCTCAGATCTCAGCTCCTGAGTAGCTGGGATGACAGGCGTGAGCCACTCAGGCCCCGTCTGTTCTCACATAAAGCTACGTCATGCCTTCAAGACTTCTCTTCCAGGAGATCTCTAGGATGGAGATTCAGCCTTCCTTGCCCTGCCTTCTTCTAAGACACTCCAAGGGAAAATGGCTGGTGATGGGAAGACCCTAGAAAAGAAGACTCTAGAAAATCTAGCAAGCAGATCTGAAATGCCAGTTCACCCACATGTAACTGGACGAAGGGGAAAAGTTATACAGCAGGCACCAGTGTGGTTCATTCCTAGCTTCTCAGGAGACTGAGATCTGAGAGTTGCGGTTTAAAGCCAGCCCAGGCAGGCAAATCCAAGAGAGGTAATGACCTGCAAGGAGCCAGCAAAAAAAAAAAAAGAAAGCCAGAAACGGGGGTGTAGCTCAAATAATAGAGCACCAACTAAACTAAGCAGCAGTGTGAGTTCAAGCCCCAGTACTCACACCATAGGAAGAGGGAAAGAAAAGGAGAGGGGAAGGAGGGGAGGGAAGGGGAAGGGAGAAGGGAAGGAAAGAAGGGAGGGAGGGAGGGAAAGGAAAAAAATTCTATAAATCTATGGGTAAAAAAAATGAATATTAAAATAAATAAGCATTAGACCTCCAGACTATAAAGATCTATCTATGGCATATTGTTGCTGTTGTTCGGGTTTGTATGTTTTGTTTTTTTTTTGCCTCTGTTCATGTATTCTTTTCAACTTTTAATATCCTCCCAAATCAAGTTGGATCTTTCCCTCACCCCACATATTAGACCACATACAAAAAAAACTTTACAGTAGAAATCTGAGCAATGCTCTTTTTGTGTTCTGAAAAAATATTCTTAAAAAATTATCCCTTTAGAGCTATGAATCGTTCTCTATTGTCCAAAGAGGTGAAGTTGTTTGGGGGTGGGGGGGGTGTATGTTCATCTTATTTCTTTAAAAAAAAATATCAATTTTTTTTTTTCACTTCAGCTGGTCAGTAGTGTGCTTTTGGGTTTTTTTGTGGGGGGAGGGAGGACTTAAGGGTTGGGGTTTTGGATTTCGTTGTTGCTGTTTAGCAAGATGGTTGAGAGGTTTCACTGCTGGCGTTGGGGACCGTGTCAGGGAGCACATCCGGACCCCCACATAAAAAGACCTGGTACCTGTGCTTCCACATCACGAAGCAGGCCGCCAGCACACCAGGCCGCACGCCAGGTTCAGAACCATCTGGATAATCAGGAAGAGTCTGAGGGTCCCGGTGATGCTGGAGCAGCCCGAGACTCCCCTGTACACCCAAGTCCTGCTGAGGGGCTCCGAGGAGGGCAGTTTGCACTGGCAGGCATCCGGCGTGGTCTCGCAGGTAAACTGGAGAGCTGGGAGTAAAGATGGGCCTGGAAAGCCAGGGCTAGCACACACACCGTCAGGCTCAGGCACTCAGCGAGAAGTACAGAAGCTGCAAGACATCAGGAGACAAGGGGGCTGGCGAGGTGGCTCGGCGGTGGAGCGCTCGCCTAGCCTGCGAGAGGCCCTGGGTTCGATTCCTCAGCACCACACGCACAGAAAAAGGCCAGAAGTGACGCTGGGACTCATGTGGTAGAGCTCAAGAAGTTAAAAAGCTCAGGGACAGTGCCTACCTAGGCCCTGAGTGCTGTCCCTTAGCATCTTTGCTCAAGGCCTCCTGGTGCTCTACTGCTTGAGCCACAGCTGCCCTTCTGTTGTTTTCTGGGGTTTTATGGGAGGTAAGATTCTCATGGACATTCCTGTCCAGGCTGGCTTCAAAACCGGGGTCCTCAGATCTCAGCCTTCTGAGTAGCTGGGATGACAGGCGGTGGGGGGGGGGGGGCGCAGGTGGCTGTCCCTGGGTTGCTCAGGTTAAATGGTGCTTCTTAGCTGGCGGAGCACAGAGGCAAGCCAGGCCAAGCTGAGCACTGGATGCGAGCGAGCTCGGGTCCCTGTGGGTCTCCCACGAGTGGGGGGGGGGGGACTCAGCTTCTTGGACAAGCTCTAGATCCACAGAAGGAAGGGGCAGAATCAAGTTGCTTACCTAGTTCAGGTTATAAGTAGACTCTTGATCCTCTCATGACATGTGGATTCCTTTCCTACACAGGAGCTTTATTATTTTTATTTTTTACCTTTTCTTTTTCTTTCGCCATTTCTAAGTCTTCTTCTTGACAGCCATACGCTTGCTGGCTTTGAAACCCCGATTTTAAAAATCAACTTAACGAGCTGAGTAAACGCGTCTTGCTGGGGGCAGAGGCGCGGGTACGGTGGCCCTGAGCTTAATGCAACTCTCATTGGGGCCCGGCTGCCTTTGGCTCCCATGGTCCTGGCTTAGGGGAAGGGGAGAGGTCTGCTTCAATTTAATTACTCGGAAGAATGTGCCTGGAAGGGAAGAGAGAGGGAAGGAGGGAGGAGGGAGGGATGGGGAGAGAGCTTTCTGCACATGAAGCCACATTTCTAAGACCCAGGAACGCAGGGCCACAGGGACAGGCAAAAGCCACAACCAAATTGGCCTGCAAGCTTGGGGGGGGGGGGGGGTGAGGTAGAGAGGCCAAGTAGAAAGCAAGCAAAGTGTTGGGTGACATCCAGGAGCCAGCATAAGAGAAAGTGTGTGTGTGTGTGTGTGTGTGTGCACGCACAGGTCTGCAAGGAGGAGGAGGGTCTGATTGCCTGTCCCCAGTCATCTGTGCCTGTAATCCTAGCTCTCTATGGAAGACCTGGTATGGGAGGACCAGAGCGAGTGGGGCAGGAAAGCTCCGGTGGCGAAATGCTATGCCGAATTAACCAGCAAAATGCTGGAATGGAGGACGTGTGGTGTGGCTCAAGGGGTAGAGCGCCCACTGCGAGTGGAAAGAGGCCGAGCGACGGTGTGAGGCCCTGAGTTCAAGGCCCTTGCAGTAGCACGAAAGAGAAGGGAGGGAAAGGAGAGAGGGGGAGGAGGGGAGGAGGGGAAAAGGGGACAGGGAGAGGAGAGGAGAGAAAGAAGAAGGGATGCCATTTTGGGCTTAGGGGGTAACTCAGGTGGTAGAGCTTTGCCTAGTGAGCTTGAAGTCCTGAGTTCAAGCCCCAGTACTGTCAGTAAATAAATAAATAAGTGGTGCTGAGGTCAAATCTTGGTGCATATATCTACATTTTTGAAATTTTACTCTTCCTACCTGAGGATTTCCATTCAAAGGAAACTGCAGAACAGAGCAGACATCCATTCATAATTCTGATATTTGTTGGGCGGTGACTACACACAAAAAATTACGATAGGAGGCGGGTGGGGGGAGCTAGAAAGCCTAGAGGAACAGCCTTCTAAATTTCAGAAATATTCAATAGGTAGCAAACAACCCCCCAAAAAAAAACAAGATTTCGATCAGCTTAGGGGAACCCTCTCTTCACCCCAGAAAACAGTGAAGGCAAAACTCCCACACACATAGTCAGCCCAAGGCTTCTCAGCCTGTGTGCCATCGTTCAAATAAGAAAGGATTGGAGCAGACCATTGTGCCTACCTAGCAAGCATGAGGCCCTGAGTTCAAATCCCAGTACTACCAGAAACGAAAAGAAAAACAGGAAGGGGAAACCATATTTTCCAAGCGCCAATGGCTCAGTCCTGTCATGTTAGGAGGCTGAGATCTGAAGGCAGCCATTCAAAGCCAGGCTGAATAGCCAAGTCCAGAAGACTCTCTTTTTTTCCCCCATGATCTGCCTAAAAGCCAGAATGGAGAGGTGGCTCAAGTGGTAGAGTGCTAGCCTGGAGCAAAAATGCTAAGGCAATCACTCACGCCTGGAGTTTAAACTCCAGTCCTGCCCACTCCCGTTCCTACCCACCCCCCCCAAAAAAAAAAGACAAAGGAAAAAGAGATTGAAAAAGAAGAAAAGAGAAAGATGGCGCCGAGACAATAGGGAGGCACCCCGACTCGCACCAACTGAATAGCGAGCTTGGGAACTCCAACACCCAACACTCCACCAAGAACCCAGCAAAACCAGCATCCAGAAGCAGTGGAGAAACGCAGGAAAACAAAAAGGAGCAAAAAAGAAGAACCGAAAACCTACACGGAGCCGGAGATTAATCGGGGCACCCTCCCCCCACCAGCCGGCCCTGGCCCAAACAGGGTCAGGCTGGGAAAGGGAAACCCGGCGATCGGCAGACAGGTTGCCAGGAGCGCAGAATCCATATAGCGGGAGACCCCACGGACACAAAGCAGGGTGCGGACCAAGACACACCCAGCAGCGACGAGAAGTTCGGGTCCACACCGGATTCGGACAAGGGAACCCAGCGCGGCAGAAAGACGGAACGGGGGAGCCACCACGACACTTCGCCAACCCCTGAAGGGCCAACGGCGGTGCGGGACACGCACACAAAGCAGCAAAAGTGAGTCCCCCATAATCCCTTCCCCCAACGGGAGACCCAAGCCCGACAAAGACGATTATCTCCCTCCCTCCCCCTCCCCACTCCCGTGGGAACAAAGATTCCCCAAATCAGGCGGGGAAGCTCCCAGCAGGCACTGGGAAGCCCGTCTAGCAGGGGAAGGGCGGAACAGCCCCAAGCCCCCAATGGTCCTGAACTGGCAGATCCGGCCCCGTCCCCTTCCCAACAGGGGCCAGGGACGGCCGGCAGGGCAAGCCCCACCCGAGGCGCCTAGACCCTGCGGACTCTTCAACTAAAATCACGGCGCTGGTGGGCAATACCAGCCCAGCAGGGTCACCTGAGCCTGATCTCGTTCCCCCTCCTCGAAGCGGAGGCGAGGTCTGAGGGTGCCAAGCCACACCCGGACAGTCGATCCCACTGGGCCCCACACATAACTGCTTCCCCCCCCAACGGACTCGCGGGAGGGGGCGCAAGCACAACCCAACAACCCAGGGCTCGCTCTGGGAGGCAGACCCCACTTAAGTGCCTGTTGTAGGGGACTCACAGTGCACAGGAGGGGCGGGGCCCCGGCGAAAGCGCCCGCTCTGATAGGCGTGCCCTGCACTGGTGGGCGGGGCCCACAGCGACAGCACCTGCTGACGCAGACACGCCTACACAGAAGGGAGGGAAGAACTACACAGACTTCCAGATGCGCAAATCACAAAGAAACATAACTCAGTTCATCAAAGGACAAGCCAACTCGCCAGCTCCAAAAAGCAGCACGACTGGAGAGGAGATGGAGAATAAAAAGCAAATGAGGACATGTTAACAGGAATGATCGAAACCGTCAGAAATGAAATCAGAAACAATTCCAGGAGTTTAGAGCGGAAATCTGGAAGGACACCCAGGAAGCCAAGAAAGAAATGGAAGCAAAACTGGATACAATGCAAGCCTCGTTTAAAGAAATGGAAGCAAAAATGGATATAATGCAAGCCGCCTTTAAAGAAAATCTCCACACCCTGAGAATTGAAATGCATGAAAAAATAGATTTAAAATAAAACTCTTTAAAGGAAGAAATTTCCACGATCAGAGCTTGATATGACAACCATGAATAGCTCTCTGACATCCATAACCTCCGCAATTGAAACCATAACACAAAGAGTGGACCATATGGAATCCAGAATCTCTCGCCTGGACGATTGAAGCAGCTGACAACAACCAGAAAAATGACCACACTCCAAGAAAAGGTGAAGCTTCAGGGAAGATTACTCAGGAACTAATGGACAAAGACAAGAGATATAATCTGCGTATAATTGGAATAGAAGAAGGAGCCGAATATCAGAGCAGAGGGCTTAATCATGTTCTCAATAAAGTTATTGCAGAAAACTTCCCCAATCTCACAGGGGACCCCATCCAGGTAACCGAAGCCTATAGGACACCTGGCAGGCCAGACCCCAGGAAAACCACCCCAAGGCACAAATATTCAAGACTACAGACCTCAAGATTAAAGAGCAAATTCTGAATTCAGCCAAAGCGAAGAGGAAACTTTTTTCAATGGGAAGAGGATTCGAATAACATCCGACTTATCCACACAAACTTACCAAGCTCGGAAGTGAGTGGAAGAACACCATCCAAGTACTTCAGAATAACAATTTACAACCTCGGATCAAATATCCAGCGAAACTGGAGTTCACATTCGAAGGGAGAACCAATATCTTTCCACACCAAAGAGGAGCTAAAGGAGTATGTGAATAAAAAACCAGCCCTACAGCGAATATTAAGAGGGGAAGCCCACCCAACAGAGATCGTAAAAGACACACAGACAGATTCAGAAAGAAACTTCAATAGCCAAAGTCCAGCAGAAAACACAAGCTCACTAAAGACAAGAAGAAAAAAAAAAACAACAGGAAAAAACAGCCCAACAAGAAATGGAAGGAGAAAAAACACCCTTATCCTTGATCTCTTTAAATATAAATGGCTTAAACTCCCCGATCAAGAGGAGCAGACTGGCAGAATGGATCCGCAAGCAAAAGTTGACATCTGTTGTCTACAAGAGACCCACCTTACAGCAAGGGACAAAAACAGGCTTCGAATGAAAGGATGGAGCAAGATCTACCAAGCAAATGCACCCACCAAAACGGCAGGTGTAGCCATCCTGATCTCAGACAAGCTGGATTTTCTCTTTAAAGTCCACTCAAAAAGACAAAGAAGGACACTACATATTGATACAAGGAAAAATCCAGAATCAAGACATCACGGTGATAAATGTATACTCACCGAACAAAGAGGCCCGACATATGTCAAGCAAATTCTCACAGAATTACAGAGCAAGATAGATGCAAACACAATCATAGTGGGTGACTTTAATACTCCTCTCTCTCCAAGAGACAGATCCAACACCCAGAGGATTAGTAAGGGAGCTGAGGACCTAAATAACACCATTGCCCAAATGGATCTAACAGACCTATATAGAACCTTCCACCCTACAGAGACCCAATACACCTTCTTTTCAGCAGCCCATGGATCATATTCAAAATAGACCACGTCATAGCCCACACAAAGAACCTCAGCAAATACAAAAGAATTGACATCATCCCATGTATTATATCTGATCACAGTGGATTAAAGGTAACCCTCAACAACAAAGGATACCACAGAGCCTATACACACTCTTGGAGGCTAAACCCACGCTGCTATCCAACACTTGGGCCACAGATCAAATTAAAGATGAAATCAACGAATTCATAAGCCACAATGACAAAGAAAACACATCACAAAGAAACCTATGGACACAGCTAAGGCAGTACTGAGGGGCAAGATCATTGCACTCAGTACCCACATTAAAAGAATGGAAGCAGAGCAGGTGAATACCCTCACGATGAAACTAAAACAACTGGAGAAACCAAGAAATGACAGAATCTAAAACGACTAGGAGGGGAGAGATTACAAAGATTAAAGAAGAGATAAATCTGATTGAAAATAGAAAGACCATTCAACAAATAAATAAGACTAAAAGCTGGTTCTTTGAGAAAATAAACAAAATTGACAGACCCCTTGCAAGACTCACAAAAAAAAGAAGAGAAGAGACTCATATACGTAAAATCAGGGACTCCACAGGAAAAATTACAACAAATACACACGATATTCAAACAATCATAAGGAGCTATTTCCAGAACCTCTACTCAACAAAAAACAATAATTTTACAGAAATGGATCAATTCTTAGAGAAGTACAAACTACCCAAACTGAACCAAGAAGAAATAAATCAACTAAATAAACCAATAACTTACGGTGGAGATACAGGAGGTAATCAAGAACCTCCCTACTAAGAAAAGCCCAGGCCCAGATGGATTCACCAATGAATTCTACAAAACCTTTAGTGAGGAGCTAATTCCAATACTCCTCAACTCTTCCGCGAATAGAAACGGAGGGAAAAATCCCGAACTCTTCTACGAAGCTAATATCATACTCATCCCCAAACCAGGCAAAGATCCAACAAAAAAAGAGAACTACAGACCAATATCACTAATGAACACAGATGCAAAGCTCCTCAATAAAATATTAGCTAACAGGATCCAGAAAGTGATCAAGAATATCATACATCATGACCAAGTAGGCTTCATCCCTCAGTCACAAGGATGGTTCAACATCCGTAAATCAATCAATGTAATTCACCACATAAACAGAACTAAAATCAAGAATCACATTGTTATCTCAGTCGATGCCCAAAAAGCCTTTGACAAAATACAACATCCATACCTATTAAAAGCTTTGGAGAGAACAGGAATAGATGGAACATTCCTCAAAACAATAAAAGCCATATACAACAGACCAACTGCTATATCATATTAAATGGAGAGAACTTAAATCATTCCCCCTAAACACAGGAACAAGACAAGGATGCCCACTCTCCCCACTTCTGTTCAACATAGTACTGGAATCCCTAGCCATAGCAATAAGGCAAGAGGAGGACATCAAAGGGATCCACATCGCAAGGAAGAAATCAAGTTATCCCTATTCGCAGACGACATGATCTTATATCTCAAGGACCCAAAAAACTCAGTACCCAAACTCCTACATCTAATAAACCAATTTGGCAAAGTAGCAGGATACAAAATCAATCCACAAAAGTCAGCAGCTTTTCTGTACACCAGCAATAGACAAACAGAAAAGGAAATTATGGAAACGATTCCATTTACAGTAGCCAAAAAAAGAATAAAGTACCTAGGGATCAACTTAACCAAGGACGTGACGGACCTATTCAATGAAAACTACAAAAATCTAATAAGGGAAATCAAGAAGACACAAGGAGATGGAAAGACCTCCCATGCTCATGGGTAGGCAGAATCAATATAGTGAAAATGGCCATACTGCCCAAATTGTTATACAAATTCAATGCAATACCTATCAAAATCCCAGCACATTCTTCACTGAAATAGAGAAACCAATCCATAAGTTCATATGGAACAGCAAAAACCTAGAATAGCCAAAGCAATTCTAGGCAAAAAACATAGTGCAGGAGGTATCACCATACCAGACTTCAAGCTCTACTACAAGGCCAACATAACAAAAACAGCATGGTATTGGTATAAAAACAGATCGGAAGACCAGTGGATTAGAATTGAAGACCCAGAAATAAAACCGCACTCTTACAGCCAACTGATATTCGACAAAGGAGCTAAAGACATACAATGGAATAAACATAGCCTCTTCAACTACTGGTGCTGGGAGAACTGGGCAGCCATATGCAGAAAACTCAAAGTAGACCCAAGCCTATCACCATGCACCAAGATCAACTCAAAATGGATCAAGGACCTCAACATCAGACCTGAATCCTTGAAACTACTGAAGGACAGAGTAGGAAAGACACTAGAACTTATAGGCACAGGAAGGAACTTCCTGAATAGAGTCCCCAGGCGCACAACAAATAGGGGAAAGACTCACAAATGGGACTACTACAAATTAAAAAGTTTCTGCACAGCTAAGGTCATAGCCACCAAAATAGAAAGACAGCCAACGATATGGGAAAGGATATTTACCAGCACAGCAACAGACAAAGGCCAGATATCTGTCATCTACAGAGAACTCAAAAACTAAGCCCCTCCAAGCCCAATAATACCTATAGGAAATGGGCAAAAGAGCTAAAGAGAGACTTCACAAGAGAAGATATTAAAATGGCAAAGAAACACATGAGGAAATGCTCAACATCCCTGCTAGTAAAGGAAATGCAAATAAAAACAACCCTGAGATACCACCTCACCCCAGTTAGAATGGCCTATACTCTGAACTCAGGAAACAACAAATGCTGGAGGGGCTGTGGGGAAAGAGGAACCCTTCTCCATTGTTGGTGGGAGTGCAAATTAGTACAGCCACTTTGGAGAACAGTATGGAGGTTTCTCAAAAAGCTCAATATAGACCTACCCTATGACCCAGCCATACCACTCCTAGGCATCTATCCTAAACAGCAAAACCCAAGATATCAAAAGGACATTTGTACTTCCATGTTTATCGCAGCACAATTCACAATAGCCAAAATTTGGAAACAACCAGATGCCCCTCCACAGATGAATGGATCCAAAAAATATGGTACTTATACACAATGGAATACTACATAGCGATTAGGAATGGTGAAATATTGTTATTTGCAGGGAAATGGTCGAAACTCGAACAAATAATGTTGAGCGAGACAAGCCTAGAACACAGAAAACAAAGGGGCATGATCTCCCTGATATATGACTGTTAACAAAGGGAGATGGAGAGACAGTAGAGACCAAGTCTGTGAACACTGTATATGTGCTTGATACATTGTATACTGCATATGGGTCTACCTGACCTAGACAAGGGATGGAAAACAGGTTGTAAGATATCACAAGAATGTACACAATGCCCTACTATGTAACTGCACCCTCTTTGCACAGCACCTTGTAAAAAAAAAAAATTTTATGTTCAATGATAATAAAAAAAAAATAAAAATTTAAAAAAAAAAAAAAAAAAAAAAAAAAAAAAAAAAAAAGAAAAAGAAGAAAAATTAGGTCTCACTATAACATTTTCAATTTTTTTTTAAACGACAAAATGTCACCACAATGCCACCCCTCACAATTAACTGTTTTTTGTGCATGTGTGACATGCCAAGTGTAATTTTTCTCTCCATGGCTCTACCTACACAGAGGGAAACACATTTAGATTGTCTCATGATTAAAATATTGTAAGGAACCTCCAAGCTATTGGAATTGCACACCAACAAAGATAGAGGGCATTGCAAAATACCACCGGCCAAGTGTTTGGCTAGGATGGATGAACATTTGATATTCCTTTTAAGGGCATAGAAGAAAGCATGTTACAGACGCTAGGCCAAACCAGTTCATGGAAATTAAGATTAAGAAAGACTAGCCTTGCCTTGCATCTGGACCGGCGCCTCCTAAAACATTCTTTTTTCTGGGGGGGTGGGGGGGGGGGTTGAGGGGCTTGTGAAAATGTAATTTCTAGCATGATAGATATGAAACCCTTTCAGCAAAGTGCTTAATAAAAAGTTGTGTACTTATTCCATGCAATGATGAAAAAACAAGAAAAAAGAGCCACTTACTTTCATAGAAAACTGAATACAAGTCCTTTCGTCCACTTGGTAATGAGACACAGAGGCATGAACAAGCCAAGGTACGCTACTAAGCAAACCTGCCGCACAAAATGAAAAAGAAAACACAGAAGGCAGAATTAGAGTGGGGAGGGATTTTATTTTGGTACCAGCAGTGAGACTCGAACCCAGGGCCTCATACTCTTACTTGGCTTTCTGGACTCAAGGATGGTTGGTACTCTACCACATGAGCTACAGCTCCACTTCTGGCTTATTATTGGTTAATTGGAGGGTAAGAATCTCATGAATCTTTCTGCTTGGACTGGCCTTGAACCGGGATCCTCAGATCTCAAGCCTTCCAAGTAGCTTGGGATGATAGGTATGAGACACCAAGGCTGGCACATGGACCATTGAATTTCATGACATCCTTGAGGTGTCATTCACTAACAACATCTCTGTCATGAAGGTGTTAATTCTGTTTTACCTATCTTTATGTGCTGGATTTTCCTCTCTCTTTCTAGAACAATCAAACCAGTTCATTTCAATGTTGCCAGAATTTGTGAAGTTTGTCTGTGTCCCAGGTGTTATGCAAGGTTTAGACTATGATGAATAGAATAATCCAATACAGGCCTCAGTAAGTAAATGTACTACTTTAAGGGCCCCCTAGACACTGGAAGAGATTGAATTGGGCAATATGAAAAGTTTCACTGAGGAAATGGAATTGTAAAGATCCTTGAAAGGTATAAGAATAATATCATTGGCATTTTTAATTGTGTGTGTGTGTGTGTGTGTGTGTGTGTGTGTTGAGATCCAAGGATCACAGTTCAAAGCCAGCCTGGGCAGGAAAAATCTGCGAGACTGTTCTTTCCAATAAACTTCTCAGAAAAGTTGGAAGTGGAGCTATGGCTCAAGCGGGGTTAGAGCACCAGCCTTGAGGAAATGAATCTTAGGGACAGAGCCAGGCCCTGAGTTCAAGCCCCAGGGCTGGTGAAAGAAAGAAAGGAGAAAGGGAGGGAGGGAGGAAAGAGGGAGGGGGAGAGAGAGAAAGACAGAGAGGGGAAGGAAGGAAGGAGGGAAGGGAGGGAGGGAGGAAGGAAGGAAGGAAAGGAAGGAAGGAAGGAAGAAGGAAGGAAGGAAGGAAGGAAGGAAGGAAGGAAGGAAGGAAGACACTATTGAGGTTATGGTTTTAAATGGAAACAATGAAAGACAACGATGCCTGGTCCAGTCTAGTTTTGCCTGTCTGTCTTTTTTACAATGTGGTGTCGTGTAGGTCCTAAATTCTGCATCCTGTAGTCAGATTTCTGTTCTTCTTCTTCTGGTTACTATTGTTTGCAGTTGGCGGGTGACGTCTAGATTCTCTCTGGTGAAGTGAACGTGAGCCCTGGGTCAGGACGCAGGAGGAATGCTAAGTCTGTCTCCCGATGCAGCCCCCTGCCTGTACCTGTGTACCTGTAGCAAGGCATTCTGGGTAGGATATAAAAGACAGAAGATACAAGGCTAGAATCTTGAGATTTACCTACATCTTAGGGTTTTCTTTTCCTTCCTTTCCATTATGTCTTTGCTGGGAGGCAGCACACTAAATATTCTCTGAGACATAGGATTGTTTGGTGCTTCCTGCTCTCTGTGACATACATATTTATATTCTGGTCTTGTGGCATTTGCACCATCTCTGATTTATTTCTTCTCTTCTCTTGGTTGGAGGTGGGATTGCTTGACAGGGCTGTGTGAAGAATACAGATTTCCTCTGTCAAATGCTCTTGAGTACCTCCCTCTTCCTTTGAGCTGTATCTTTTGTTTGCCTGCCGGTAGGAAGTGTGCCTCTATTTTTGTACATTAATCAGCTCTTAGCTTTGTATTTAAAGAGATTGATTGAGGCTGGGTGTCGGTGGCTCCCCGCCTGTCATCCCAGCTACTCAGGAGGCTGAGATCTGAGGATCGTGGTTCAAAGCCAGCCCAGGCAAAAAAAGCAATGAACCAATAGAAAGCCAGAAATTGGGGCTTGTGGCTTACATGGGAGGACCAGCCTTGAGCCCAAAAACAATGGGACAGATTCCAGGCCCAGCCCCTACCAACCTCCCTCCTCAAAACAGCATTTGATTTCAATCAGTAGAAGAATAGGATCGATTTTATTTTATCTGGATATTTCCTTTTTGCTCCTTCTTTTTATTTAGTAGGGTTTTTATTAAAAAATGTTTTTATTTTATTATCTGTAAGCAGTTCTATAAAGGAGTTTCAATTCAACATGTCAAATGTATGAGCACAATGCATCTTGATTGATTACACCCCCCCCCCCCCAACCTTCTTTCCCATCTGTGGAGAGATTTTCCTATGGAATTTCACTGACCTCACATAATTTCAGGTGAGCTTTTAGAAATCATCTCATAACAAATGATGAACATACGGCAGATTGTCAGTTTACTGTAGTCTTAAACTGGGAGAATTGTGCGCGTGCAACTGAAAATTAAGCTCAGCGTTTCAAAAGGATCCATATTAAAATCAAAATGTCACCTTTTTTTTTTTTTAGTGCCAATACTGGGGCTTGAACTCAGGGCCTTGCGCTCTTGCTGGGCTTTTTCTTTCAGAGATGGTATTCCACCACTTGAACCACAGCTCTACTTCCAGCTTTTTGCTGATTCATTGGAGATAAGAGTCTCAGAGGCTTTCTACCTTGGCTGGCTTTGAACCATGATCTCAGCCATGGTCTCAACCCCCTGATTATCTGGGACGACAGACGTGAGCCACTAGTGCCTGGCTCAAAAGATCAGTGAGGAGAGGAACATTTCAGAAGTGAAGAGACTATTTCCCCATGACTGAGCATTTCTCTCCTGCGGCCTCAATGCCTTACAGTAAGACAACGACTTAGAGACTGGGACGTGTCCATCCTTAGAATTTCCAATTCAACGTGACTGGCATTGGGACTGGAAAGCCACACTCCTTATCAATTCCCAGCTAGGACACCAATGCTGTTCTGCCTGAGACCATACCAGGGAACACAACCCCCCCTCCCCCTCCAAGATGCAAACACAAGCCTTCCGGCTAGTGAGTATCTGTCAGCGCTTTACTCCAGAGGTGAAGATCTGGAAAATCGTAGTTCAAAGACAGCCTGGGTCTACCACAACAAACCAACAAGATAATTCCTGTCCTGGAGGGTTGGAGAAGGGAGGAAGACACACGATTTCACCGTGTGAACACGGTGAACAGCATGCAATGGAGACGTAAGGGTAGATTTCTGGAACTTTCCATGAAATGGTTGCAGGTTGTGTTTGTTCACGGCAAGTGATATTTCAGAGGATGAAATTGGGAGTTCCTGTGGGAATAGATACGAATGGCTCCAATAGAATCTTTGAGGTCTTCCTATCAGAAGGCATTATCTCGGTAGGAGATGAAGATTTTCACCTTTAGAAATGGGGGAGGGGGTCTCAGCCGGACGTGGTGGTGCACCCCTGTAATTCTAGTTACAGTAGGAGACTGAGATCTGAGGCTCCTAACTTAGAATCCAGCCAGGAAGACAAGCCAGTGAGCCTCCTACTTCCAAATAAACAAGTAAAAAGCTAGAAGCAGAGCTGTGGCTCAAGGGGTAGAGTACCAGCCTTGTGCAAATAAATAATAATAATAAACAAACTCAGGGACAATGGCCAGGGACTTGAGTTCAAGTCTCAATACTGGCACAAAATAAGGAGAGAAGAATAATCGTACAGGAAGTGTACACAGTTCTATAGCTGTGCCGATCAGAGGATAGCAACACTCGCCATTATGCCATAGAACCTCCCCAAACTACAGAGATTTGGAGAACATTCTAGAAGAACTGCACCTCTCCAGAGTGGTTAAGTCTCTCTTGAGTCACGGTGCCAACAGTAAATCTTTACAGTCCACACAAGGGCTGAGCGAACATCACAACTCCAAGCCTGGAGCCTCTGATTTATCATGGAGAACATAAACTCGCTTTATCGTTCGTTCTTTAAGGCTCTGAAGAGATAAATTCCTCAGTTTAAATGGCGCCTGGGATGACTGGCAGAGTTATTTTGTTTCATCTTCTATGACCTAAGGCCTGGGCCAGGTAAGTGACTCCGAAACGTAAGCTGAAGACGAATAATATATGCAAATGCGAATGGAAATGTTAGGACTCTATTGCATCTAGGAAATAATCTCACTCTACTCTTCTCACAAAGGATCATTGTGTGCTTACCATGTGCTACTTTGGGGTCTGGCCACACCACCCTGAAATGTAATCCTTGTTTTCTTTCGTTTTGTTTTTTTTTTTAATACTATTTTCTATCATTTGACTTTAAGGACAAAATGGTATAGTCTGAGATTTACTTCAAAATAATCCAATGTATGGCTTATAGGGTACAGAAGAAAAACGGAAACCTCAGAGGAAAGGAGATTGATCATAGCCAGGGACTGGTGGCTATTCCTAGAATCCTTGAGAGGTTGAGATCTGAGAATCACAGTTCCAAGCTAGCCTGGGCAGCAGATTCTGCAGGTGGATCTATGGCTCAAATAGTATACAGTGCCAGCCTTTACCAAAGAAGTTAAGAGATAGTGCTTAGACCCTGAGTTCAAATCCCAAGGCTGGCACATAAACAAACAAATAAACAACAAAAAAAACCTCCTATAGCTATTTACTTCATGTGGAAGGAAAGGAATCTTGTTAATGTGCATTTTGTCTTTTCCAGTGGTAAAGGAAATAAAATCAAGTTAGAATCTGGATTGCGTTCATCAAGCATAATTAATTGGGTTCTCAAATTAGACTCCGCTTTGGAAATGTCTGCAGAGACAAGTGTGTGTTAATCCTTCTGGGTTCATCGATGTGAAGCTGCACATTAAGGGGAAATCTACTAACCGGCACAGTACATAGCAACCACAGTAAATCCAAAATACATGTAATTATCCGTAGCACAATGAGAGGTTCATCTTGTCTAGTGTTTTCAAAAAATATTATCAGGAGGTTCATTTCTGAGCGTATTTTTATAAAAATAAGCAGATACCACCAGACACTGATGGCTCATGCCTGTCATTCCAGGAGTGATTCCAGGAGGCTGAAATGTGAGGATCATGGTTCGAAACCAGCCTGGGGCTGACAAATCCTAGAGACTCCTATCTCTCATGAACCAGCAAAAAGTTGGAACTGGAGGGGTTAAAAAGCTAAGGGAAAGGGCTGGGAATATGGCCTAATGGCAAGAGTGCTTGCCTCCTACACATAAGCTCTCGGTTCGATTCCCCAGCACCACATATATGGAAAACGGCCAGAAGTGGCGCTGTGGCTCAGGTGGCAGAGTGCCAGCCTTGAGTGGGAAGAAGCCAGGGACAGTGCTCAGGCCCTGAGTCCAAGGCCAGGACTGGCCAAAAAAACAAACAAACAAACAAACAAACAAACAAATAAATAAATAAATAAATAAATAAGCTAAGGGAAAGCACCAGACCTGAGTTCAAGCCCCAGTACCGGCACCAAAATGAATGAAAGAATGAATGAACAACACTGCAGGAAGCCGGCAGCGACGCCATTACAAGATGGCGCCTGCTTCCTGGCAGCCTTAGCAGTAAACAACTCCATAAACGGTAAAGCCTAGTGGACTTTCGCGCCCAAACCCCGCGCATGCGCAAGTGAGTTCTAGTCCCAGCCAATCCCGTGGCGGCTGCTAGTAGCAACCGGTCACAGACCAATCAGGGAACGACCCATGCTCACCCAACGGTATATAAGCAGGCGTTTTTGGCCTTTTGGCGCCCCTCGCTTCAGCTCTCCCTCAACCAAGCAGCTCCTCAATAAAATGTGATTGGGAAGGATCCTCGTGTGGTGGTCGCCTTTCCTCGCTGGACGGGGTTGCCGCCCGCCGCAACTGGTGCCGAAACCCGGGAACCACGCGAGGGGCCGAAGAGGATCCAGAACCCAACACATGAGGAGGTAACTTCCCTCAGGTATGTGGACTGCCGTTCCTGTCTGGTGCTTCTTATTATCCTTCCGCTGTGAGTGCTGGTGGCTGGTGTGTGCTTGCTCTGTTTGCGCTGTGATGCCCTTATGGCGCATGGTACGCTCATGCCTGGAAGATGGACACTCCACAGATCTTATAATGGAAGGTCAAAGGGCCCTTAGTAAGCACCAGGATAGTCTTTCGGAATCCTCATCAGTAAAGGGGGAAGTGGTTAGGCCTAAGGAAAATAAAAATAAAAATAAGAAAGAAAAGGGAGACCCCATAAGGGTCTGGAGGAGGGACTGCAGCCCTCCGGAAAATCCTCGACCGCGCAGGCGGCGGGGACAAACTCAAAAGGGACAAGGACAAGAACCAGTTGCCCCATTGTATCCTTCTTTGGAGGAATTTAAGATTGATAACTCCTTCTCAGCTCTTAGTATAGAGGGCAGTGAATCAGAGAGCAAGGCCGAGAGTGGCCATACCTCGGGCAGCGAGCTGAGCCCAGAAGATGAAGAGGGCTTGGAGGAAGCCGCTGCTAGGTACGAAGAGGACAGATACGGACCTGGTTACCCCCTTGGGGCCAAGGTCCCCAGGCAAAAAACACCCTCTGCCCCCCCCCGCCTTATGCGGTGTCCGGGCGGAGCAACTTCCTAAAAAGAAGTATGTGGTCTAGGTTGGCCGCGGCTTTTCCAGTCTTTGAAAACCCAATAACAGATGAAAGGACCTATGAGCCAGTCTCTTATAAACAACTAAGGGATCTAATGGAGTCAGTGCGCACATATGGAGTTACAGCCAGTTATACCACCGCCTTATTGCGGCGACTCACGGTTAATGCCATGACGCCCACGGATTGGTTTGAGATTGCGCGCACATGTCTCAGTCACGGGCAGTTCCTTGACTTTAGGTCCATTGTTCAGGACAAGGCACAAATACAATTCAGAAAGAATCTCCAAGAAGGGAGAGCCGAATGGTCGGTGGACATGCTTCTAGGACAGGGAGCTTATGCAGTGGAACAGACCACCTACCCCTTTGAAGTCTACCGCCAGGTAAATGAGATATTTTACAGGCTTGGCGGGCCTTGCCAAACAAAGGAGAGGTGGCTGGCAACCTTACAAAAGTGATTCAGGCGCCCAATGAACCATTTTCTGATTTTGTGGCACGCATGCTTGAGACGGCGGAGCGTGTACTTGGGAATTTGGATGCTGCCATGCCACTTGTACAACAAATAATCTATGAGCAAAGTACCAAGGAATGTAAAATAGTGATAACTCCTATAAAGGAAAAGGGCCTTGAGGCATGGGTAAAAGCTTGCCGAGAGGTGGGAGGCCCATTGACAAATGCAGGCTTGGCGGCGGCCGTGCTTTCTGCCGCTCGCATGGCTAGGGACAACAAACAGAAGGGCTGCTTTAAGTGTGGCCAATTAGGACACTTTAAGCGGCAATGCCCGAAAATTAACATGGACCGGATCTGGTGATAACGAGATCCAGGGGAGCTGTTTGTGTTTTTCCTCAGGGCCAAGAAGTGCCTCACTGGGTGCCAACGAGATTGACCAGGCCTGTGGAAACGACAGAAGAAACCCATTGCGAAAATAAAGACCCGCAAGATGAAGACGCCATTCACTTGCCCTGTGGTGCAACTGATCCCCCTGCTACTTGCAACAGTGCTGACTGCAGCCCCGATGGCAGCAAAAGAAATGACACTATGGGGCTGTGACTAAGGCATGGCCAGTACCTATGCCCTTGCATGCAGATTCTCCCTTCCTCCCCACCTTGTTTCTGCAGACTGCAACATGGAAGTCCCATGTATTGCTCGTATTTTTACTACTATGCCTAGGGGGCAATGTGGTCTGCCTCTGGTTGGTCTGTCACCTGCGAACCCAAACACGAAGGGACAAGGTTGTAATTTCACAGGCATTAGCCGCCTTGGAGTATGGAGCTTCCCCCCAGATTTGGCTTTCAGCCCTAAAAAGGGACTAAGCCCTCAATTGCACGGCCTTTGCACCCCAGGAAGCTGGTAGCTTCACTTGCACTAGGGATAGGCGTGCATTTGAGCAGAGCAGGATGCCGGGCAATAGCACCGCACTTGGGAGTCCTGGGTAACAGGCCCCAAGAAGAGCAAGTCTGATTGCACGTGGGTAGATACCCTAGACCCCACCTCTGGAAAAAAGGTATCGGACGGGTCTGGCGTCCGATGAATGGATAACACTCATGGGAAAGCCAGTACAATGTTCCAAAATAGCACACAGAGATCAGACCTCTACTCTTACCTGCACGAAAACAAAAAGGGGGAACTGCAGGAAGCCGGCAGCGACGCCATTACAAGATGGCGCCTGCTTCCTGGCAGCCTTAGCAGTAAACAACTCCATAAACGGTAAAGCCTAGTGGACTTTCGCGCCCAAACCCCGCGCATGCGCAAGTGAGTTCTAGTCCCAGCCAATCCCGTGGCGGCTGCTAGTAGCAACCGGTCACA
>NW_025961204.1:0-44952 GCF_023159225.1 Perognathus longimembris pacificus | reverse complement strand
GCATGTGTTGAACCAGCTTTGCCAGCACCATTTGTTAAAGAGGCTATCTTTCTTCCAAGCTATTGTTTTAGCTCCTTTATCAAAGAATAAGTAGGCATAGTTCTGTGGGTTCATTTCTGGGTCTGCAATTCTGTTCCATTGGTCTTCAGGTCTTTTCCGGAGCCAATTCCAAGCTGTTTTTATTGCTATAGCTTTATAATATAGCTTGAAGTTCGGTATTGTAATTCCTCCAGCACTGTTCTATCTGCTTAGCATTGTTTTTGCTACTCTGGGTCTTTTATTGTTCCATATGAATTTCTGGCTTGCTTCGTCTATTTCTTTGTAAAATGGTGTTGGGATATTAATGAGTATTGCACTGAATTTGTAGATACCCTTTGGCAATATTGCTATTTTGAGTATATTAATCCTCCCAATCCAGGAGCATGGGAGGATTTTCCATTTCCATAGTTCTGCCTTAATTGCATTTTCATGTTTTTAAAGTTCTCATCATAGAGGTCTTTCACTTCGTTGGTTAAGGTTATTCCTAGGTGTTTTATGTTTTTTTGATGCTACTGCAAAAGGAGTTGCTTTCCTGTTTTCAGCCTCGGTCTTTGGGTCGTTAGCATAGAGAAAGGCCATTGATTTTTGAGGTTTTATTTTATACCCTGCAACTTTGTCAAAGTTTTGGATCAGCTCTAGTAGCTTGGGGGTAGAGTCAATGGGGTTCTTTAGGTATAGGATCATGTCATCTGGGAAGAGAGAAAGCTTAACTTCATCTTTTCCTATTTGGATCCCCTTTACGTTTTCTCCTTGCCTAATTGCTCTGGCTAGGAATTCTAGTACTATGTTAATGAGCAGGGCAGAGAGTGGACATCCCTGCCTTGCTCCTGATTTTAAAGGGAATGGATTTAGTTTTTCACCATTTAGAGTTATGCTTGTTTTTGGGTTGTCATAAACTGCCTTGATTATATACATGAATGTTCCATGGAATCCCAGCTTTTCCAGGGCTTTTAGCATAAATGGGTGCTGTATTTATTGAACGGTTTTTCCACATCCAGTGATATAACCATGTGGTTCTTTAACTTGCTCCGTTTGACGTGGTGGATTACATTAATTGACTTGGGTATATTGAACCAACTTTGCATCCCTGGGATGAATCCAGTTTGATCGTGGTGTATGATTTTTTTGATGACTTGTTGAAGTCGATTGGCCAGAATTTTGTTGAGAATTTTTGTGTGTATGTTCATCAGGGAAATCGGTCTGTAGTCCTCTTTTCGTGATGATTCCCTGCCTGGTTTTGGGATGAGGGTTATAGTGGCTTCATAGAATGTGTCTGGTAGTGAACATTCTCTTTCAATTTCATTGAAGATTTTGAGAAATATTGGTGTGAGTTCTGTTTTGAAGGCATGTGGAATTCTGGTGTGAATCTGTCTGGGCCTGGGCTTTTCTTGGATGGGAGATCACTTATTGTCGTTTCTATTTCAATACTGGATATGGATCTGTTTAGAAGGTTTAAATCTTGATGGTTTTGTTTGGGGATATAAATTTTTTCTAGGAAATCATCCATTTCTTCCAAGTTCTCAAATTTGTTGGCATAAAGATTTGCAAAATAGTCTTATTGTGTTCTGTATTTTGTTTTTTTCTATGGTGATGTTACCCGTTCCATCTCTGATCTTGTTTATTTGAGTCTTCTGCCTTCGTTTTTTGGTCAGCTTTGCTTGGGGTCTGTCTATCTTGTTGATTTTTCAAAGAACCAACTCTTTGTTTCGTTACTTCTTTCGATGGTTTTTTGGTCTCTAATTGATTTAATTCTGATTTGATTTTAATTATTTGCTTCTGTCTATTGACTTGGGGTTTGGCTTGCTGTTCTCCTTCAAGGAAATTAAGGTGCATCCTTAAATTATTGAGTTGCTGTTTCTCCAGGTTGTTGGTATGTGCACTCAGAGATATAAATTTTCCTCTGAGTACTGCCTTTGCTGTGTGCCAAAGAGATGGTACTTTGTGTCCTCATCTTGGATGAATTCCATAAACATTTGAATTTCTGTTCTAATTTTTTCAATGACCCACTGATGGTTCAGCAGCGTGTGGTTTAGTCTTCATGAATTGTAGGATTTTCTGTGGTGGCTGTTTGAGTTGAGCTCTAATTTTATTCCATTGTGGTCTGAGACAATGCAAGGAATGGTTTTGATACTTTTGAATTTGTACAGATTTTCTTTGTGCCCTAAGATGTGATGTATTTTGGAGAATGTTCTATGTGCTGCTGAGAAGAATGTATATTCTGTTATTGCTGGGTGGAATATTCTGTAGATGTCGGTTAAGTCTAGTTGGTCTAGGCAATTGTTTAATTCTGTGGTTTCATTGTTCAGTTTATGGCGTGTTGATCTGTCCATAGGTGACAGTGGAGTGTTAAAATCCCCAACTATTAATGTGTTTGGGTCTATGAGTGTTTTTAGAGTCTGTAGAGTTTGTTTGATGAAGTTGGGTGCTCATGTATTTGGTGTGTAGATATTTAGGATGGTTATATCTTCCTGTCGGAGAGATCCCTTTATTAGTATGTAGTAAACTGTTTTGTCTCTTCTTACCTTTGTTAATTTGAAGTAAATTTTGTCTGATGCTAGGATTGCAACTCCAGCTTGCTTATGGGGACCATTTGCTTTGTAGATTTGATTCCAGCTTTTCACTTTTAGAAGATGTTTACTATTGCTGTATATATGAGTCTCTTGGAGGCAGCAGAAAGACAGATCTTGATTTTTTTTTTTTTTTGGCCAGTCCTGGGCCTTGGACTCAGGGCCTGAGCACTGTCCCTGGCTTCTTCCCGCTCAAGGCTAGCACTCTGCCACGTGAGCCACAGCGCCGCTTCTGGCCGTTTTCTGTATATGTGGTGCTGGGGAATCGAACCTAGGGCCTCGTGTATCCGAGGCAGGCACTCTTGCCACTAGGCTATATCCCCAGCCCTGGATCTTGATTTTTGATCCAAATTATGACCCTAGTTATTTGATTGGAGAATTAAGTCCATTAATGTTGAGAGTTAGGATTGAGAGATGATCGTTTGTTCCTTTCATTATCACTATCTTGTTAACAGCTGTGTCTTCCCATTTCTCGATCTGATATTCTGGTTTACTATTTAGGGTACATTTCTCTGTCTGTATTGGGATCTTGATTATTTTCCCTGTATAGTGTATCTTTGAGGCTTTTCTGTAAAGCTATTTTGGTGGAGATATATTGTTTCAGTTTTTCGTTATTGTGGAAGGTTTTTATTTGACCTTCGGCTATGAATGAGAGTTTAGTTGGGTACTGTATTCTTGGTTGGTAGTTATTTTTATTTAGGGTTTGTTATACCTCATTCCCGGCTCTCCTTGCTTTCATGATCTCTGCTGAGAAGTCGGGTAATTCTGATTGCTTTTCCTTTATATGTGATTGTTTTTTTCTCTGTAACAGCTTTAAGGATTCTTTCCTTGTACTCTACTGATCCTGTTTTGATCATAACGTGTCGGTGGTATGTCCTATTCTGGTCTGGTCGGTTTGCGGTTGTAAATGCTTCATGTATCTCTATAGGCCGATACTTCTGCTGGATATTTGGGAAGTTCTCGGCTAATATTCTGTTAAAAAGGTTGCCTATTCCATTTAACTTCTTTCTCCAGGTTTTCCTCAATACCTATTACCTTTAAATTGGGCTTCTTGATTGTGTCTTGGAGCTCCTGGAGTAATTTGTCTTGTCGATTGCATTGGGTTTGTATTGATTTTTGACCTCCATAGATGCTAGGGAATCTTCGGCTCCTGAGATTCGATCCTCTGCTTCAGCTAGTCTGGACTGTAAGCTGGCTACTTGATTTCGAATCTCTTTTCCTTCTGTCTGGTCTTCCCAGATTATTTCCATGTCATCTCTTAGGCCATGTATGGACTTCATAAAGCAGGCATGCAGGCAGGCAGGCAGACAGGAAGGAAGGAAGGAAGGAAGGAAAGCAGGAAGGAAAGAAAGAAGGAAGGAAGGGGCAATGTTAATTAGTGTTGTGGCTCAAGTCATAGGTAGACCACTAGTTTTGACATGAACAGCAAAGACACAACAACCAGGTTATGAGTGCAAGTTACACTTTAGCCGAAAGTAAAGAAGAAAGGGAGAGAGAGAGGGAGGGAGGGGGAAGGGAGGGAGGGAAGGAGGTGGGAGGGATGGTAGGAAAGAGAGAGAGAAGGTGGGAGGGAGGGATGGGGTAAAAGTAATACAGATATTTGGTAGATGCTCTACATTGGACTGGCTGCCTTTTGAGTTTTTCTCTTGTTGTTGTTGTTAGCTTTATTTATTTATTTTTTTTACTATATTTGAATCTCTCAGAAACCAACATTACTTTGCCAGTATCCAGACACTTATATCCAATAAACTCAAGAACAACTCAGAACTCCTGTTTGGGCTAGAGTGGCCACCCCATCTTCATGGACACCCGGCAGAGCCTCCTGGGCCTCATCTTTCCAGTTCAATTGTAGCTCTGGAACCCCAGGATCTTTTGTACCATTTGCGGGTACAGGTATACCATGCAAACCGCGTCACAAGTCTAGAATGCATCCTCTTTGGAAAGAATTAGAATGCAATCTTGGTTTTTCAAATGTTTTTTATTAAAGCTCCTTGTCCCGCAGCAGCCCACTGATGTTCCACAGTTCATTGTTTCAATCCACCACTTCATTTCATAAAGAAAGGAGCACAAACAATAAATGGGAAGATGTCTTTACTCAGAACTCAACAACATAAGTAATGTTCCTGCCTATTAACTTAGCTACTCAACAGATTAAAGATGTGAGGATCATGGTTCAATATCAGCTAAGTTTTGAAAGTCTATGAGATTCTCATCTGAAGTGAATCACCAGCAATCTAGAAGTGGAACTGTGGGTCAACATGGTAGAGCTCTAGCCTTGAGCAAAGGAGCTTAGGGACAGCACTCTAGCTCTGAATACAATCTGGGAACCACCAAGTTAAAAAAAGAAAGAAACAAAAGTAAGAAAATTGTCATTCAGACTAAGGCTGCTTCTTCTCTCTTGTAATTGTAACTACTCATGAGGCTGAGATCTGAGGCTCACAGTTCAAGGTCAGCCTCGGCAAGAACATCTGAGATTTTGATCTCCCATTAACCACAAAAAAACCCCAAAATCTGGAAGTGTAGTTTCTGAGTCATATGGTAGAAGGCCACCCTTGAACTGAGAAAGCTGGGTTTCAGTGTTTGGGCCATGATTCCATTTTTAAGTGCTCTCACACAAAGAAGCAAAGAAAAGAAAAACAGAAAGAATGTGGTTTATTATTGTTATTTTCAACATGCCATGTGAAATTATGCCCTTTTTGGTTCTGTCTTTATTTCCCCTGGTTTCAAACTCGTTATCATGGTAACTGATTTTAGTACCCTCAATATTGTGTATTCATGTAACTGAACTAGGGAAGGGAAAGGGAATACCAAAATGAAGAGACAAAGGATAAAATGACAAACCAATGCAACAGCAATATGTACAAAACTATATGGTAATGTGGTATATCTACATAATGGAATTTTATGCCTCCATCAGACAGAAGGCCATTGTCCCATTTGTAAGGAATTGGAAGGACTTGGAAAAAATTATACTAAGTGAAGTGAGACAGACCCAAAGAAACATGGACTCTATGGTCTCCCTCATAGGGAATAATTAGCACAGGTTTAGGCTAGTCACAGCAGAGGCTCACAAGAGCCCAATAGCTATACCCGTATGAACACATACGATGATGCTAAGTGAAATGAACTCCATGATATGGAAATGACTGTTATATCACTGTTGTAATTACTTTCAACATACGATGTTAAACCGTACCTTCTATTATTGATGACCCTCCTGTATCCCCTTCCTATGGTTGTTCATCTGTATCTTATCTGAGTACATTGGAAACGGTGTATAAAGGTATTAGCACTAGGAAACTGAAAGGGAATACCAAAATCAAGAGACACAGGGTAAAAAAGACAAACGATTACAATAGCAATACTTGCAAAAGTGTTAGTGTAAATATACTGAGCTATTCATGGGGGGAAAGGAAAAGGGTGAGAGGGAGGGGGGAATGAGGGAAGAGGTAACAAACAGTACAAGAAATCTATCTAATGTCTAATGTATGAAACTGTAACCGCTCTGTATATCCGTTTGACATTGAAAATATAAAAAACAAAAAAAAAAAAACCCTGCAAAGTATATGGTGTAAACCAACTGTACAATTTGTGGGCTGGGGAGAGAAATGGGGAGGAGGGAGGTAAAAATTCAAAAAACAAAAAACAAAAAAAAAAGAAGAAATAATTTGGCCTTCTTGAGATGGAAATCATTTATTGAATGAATAAAATAATTGAATTTACAAATACATGGAATGTGTTGTGTGAACATGATGCATAAGGAGCTAAACTTATGTCAGCTGTACACAGTCATTAGAAAGTGGTATGAAGGGCTGGGGATATAGCCTAGTGGCAAGAGTGCCTGCCTCGGATACACGAGGCCCTAGGTTCAATTCCCCAGCACCACATATACAGAAAACGGCCAGAAGCGGCGCTGTGGCTCAAGTGGCGGAGTGCTAGCCTTGAGCGGGAAGAAGCCAGGGACAGTGCTCAGGCCCTGAGTCCAAGGCCCAGGACTGGCCAAAAAAAAAAAAAAGAAAGTGGTATGAAGCCTCACGTACCATTTTGTGGGTGACGAAGTTTTCTGAACTTTTGTTTCCTCATCTATAAAGGGATCCTAATAAGATAAGCTGGGGGGGTTGGGGGCGGTCAGAATTTCAAAATCTAGTGCCAGAGACATCCCATGAGAGCAACAGAACTCTTTCTGCTCATCAGCCATAGTGCGCAGGGTTATGCAATGACTTCCTGCAGAACTGAACTCAGGAGAAAGGCTGCTGGAGGTCAGGCAGGATCTGATCTCCCACTAGAGACATGAGTCTCATGGACTTTCCTGCCTGGGCTGCCTTTGAATCCCGGTCTTCATAGCTAATTTTCTGGGCTATAAGCAATAATCATTAGTCACTTCGAATACACAGTATAGTTATTTCCTATACTGGGACTGTACAGAATAAAGAGTAATTCTGTACCATCTGATAGCCTTCAGTAAACTCGTGATTATTGCATTTCTATTAGCACAACTATTATGCTAACAAGACATAAATAAAATGTGTCTTCATTGACAGTTTCATGATGTTGTGACGCAGCTGTCATCCAGAGTCGTACACAGCCATGTTTCAATGGCTCACCCGTGTAAAACTTTCCACTTAGGAAGCAGAGGCTGGGGACAGATCAGTTCAAGGCCAGCCAGAGCAGAAACCTCATGAGGAGACCCCATCTCAACAACAGCTGTATAGGGTGGTATGTTCCTGTCATCCCAGATACAAAATGGCTAATATCTAGAGAACTATGTCTCCAGGTCAGCCTGGGTAACAACAACAACAAAACAAAATTCCACCTGGTGGTAGGAGGCTGAGATCTGATGACTGTGGTTCAAACCCAGTAAGATCAGGAAAGGCCATGAGACTCTTCTCTCCAATACACCAGCACAAAGCTGGAAGTGAATAGAATCCATGCATATGAAGCACAAAACCACAAGGGACAGAGACAAAACTCTGTGTTTGTACCCCAGAATTGAACATAAGCACACACATACACACACAAGTCTGACAAAGGGACAGGAGAAAGGAGGTCCCCATTCATCTATGGTGAGGGGCACAGCAGATGGAGTCCGGGGCAGGTCAGAGCCATGAGACACAGAAAACGTTTTGAGAGTGGGACCCTTGCTTTGGCCCCCTCTGCTTGTGAATTAAAGACCCATGCACCCTAATATCTCTGAACCAATGAACACTGAAAACATACACACAACCCCACTCCCAACTCTCTCACACAATGGTGCCCTGAAAGGATACCATCTACTCGTGCTTGCTTTTCCATTTTCTTTATTTGTTTCATGGATACAGTAAATGACACACAGGAATCGACTGTCTCACAACCTTGAGGTTTGCTTACAACCATTCAGATAAAGAAGATCAAGCTCCAGTTCTTTCCATGCTCAATTCACTCGAGATTCCTGATGGTGTGTGCACAGGATACATGTGCTCCCAAATAAGCTCAGAGTCTCCTGTGGTTCCAGAGCTCAGATCGAGTGGAATAGCTCAGAATCAGAGGCCCTGCCTCTTTTACCCACACTGAATTTGCAGTAGGCGTATCTCAAGGAACACACTTCTGTCCCGGCTTTCATTTCTGATGCTGAGAAGGGATTCCAGGAGAGAGATGGCTGACTACACAGGCAGATCAGAAAGGCCAATGAGGCTCTCCTCATTGGCCAGCCATGATCCATCAGTCTCCAGGCGATAGAATCGGTACTCCCTCTTCTCAGCAAAATACTCCATAGCAATATGGACCTTGTGGGTTGGTGTCATTTCTCTCAACGCCAGTGCCAACTTAGCCAAAATTTCTTCAATTTTCTCAGGGTCAGTATCTCCTGGGTTGCCATCATATGGACCTTTGTAGCTCTCCAGAAGGGCAGGATAGAGGCCCCTTTTCAAATGGCCTATCCTGGCTGTGAGGCTCAGGGGCTCCTCCAGGTTGGTCAAGGAGATGGGGTTGCCATAGACACTGATGAAGCTGAGCCGGGACCACTGGCTCAGGACAGGCAGGATGGCGCAGAGCTGGGCATCAGTAAGGTCACAGAGGGCCAGGGCCAGGGTCTGCATGGTGTGGGCCTGGAACCCCAGCAGGTCTCTCAAGTCCTCAGGCCTCAGAACACCAGGGACGAACGCCTGAGGAGCAGGTGCTGGAGCTGCCAGGTGTGAAGACTCCGGGACAGAAACCACTTGTCCGTCTTATACACGGAACAAATATTCAACGACAAGGTCTTAAATGGAGGCAGTGAGGGTGGGCTCTTCTTGCTCATCTTGCTTGAGGAGATGTGGGTCCGCTGTGCAGGGCTCTGTGGATCCCAGCAGGGCCAGGCACTGAATGTAGACTCAGGGATTCTGCTTCTGTTCTCTGATCCCTGGGCCCTTTGTAGTCTGAAGCCCCGCCTTCAGGAGTGCACGTCAACCAATCATAGAGCAACTTCTTGTTGGAATATCGAGCTACATCTACTTGGGTCGTCAACTTCTGGAGTAGGTCAAACCCTCCTTCCTATACTAAGTGAAGGGGTTGAGGGCGTGTTTCCCACCTGCTCTTTGAAATGTAAATTACACTGAAGCAAAAACAGCTCCTACCCTTCTTCTCTAACCCCTCCAGACATGCACATGCTACTCTCCTGTCCTGGGGCTGAGAAGAATCCCAGCCCAGCCCCAGCCCAGCGCTATAGAATCCACACATCCTACTGAACAATCTATCTCTGTATTGCTTTTTCCTCCTGCCTTGTTTCTTCATTCCTTTCTTCCATGGATCATTCGTTTCCTCCTTCCTTCCTTTTCTTTCCGTGTCCTTCCTTCCTTCCTTCCTTTTCTTACTTCTTATTCCTTAGTTTTCCTTCCTTTCTTCCCTACCTAACTGCCAACCTCAAAGCTTGCCTTCTTTCCTTTCTTACTTTACTCCTTTCCCTGCTTCTTTCTTTCCTGCCATTCATCCGTCTTTCATGCCTACCTTCCTTCCTTTCTCTATTTCCTCCTTGCATTCTTCCTCTCTCCCTGCTTCCCTCATCCTCTTTTGTCTCTCTTTGTTTCCTTTTCTTTCTCTTTTCTCTATTTCTTCCTTCCTCTGATCCATCCCTTCCTCCTTCGTTCTTTCCTTGCTCCCTGTCTTCATTCTTTACTTTGGTAGCTGGGTAGACATGAAGGAAATATATCTATACAATATAAGGGGAGCAAATGAAGTATTGCCAGCATTCTTGTGCCATTTTCCTCAAGTCTCCACCATGACTGTGTGAACAATGTAGGGAACTCATCACCAAATTTGTGGGAGATGACGAATTAGTTCTCTTGCTCTCATGGGATACCTGGACCCACAAAGGGCACACAAGATCTTGGGGTTCCAGAACTACAATTGAACTGGAAAGATCAGGCTCACAGGCCTTGCACCTTACACACACACACACACACACACACACACACATACACACACACACACACACGATTATGTTCTAATGCTGAGAAGAAACGACAGAGAGAGAGGGCCTACTACCCAGCCAGAGCCTCATGGTTATGAAACTCCTCAACTCTGAGCACCCAGGAACCATCTGGCCACAGGAAGTAGTACAGGAAACTGTTGCAGAAATCACAGAGACCTGGGAAAATCTGGATCTTATTATGGGTTGACCACACATCTCCCAAATCCTGGGCCAACCCAGCCAGAACCTGAAAAAACCTGTCAGGGTCCAAGTTCCCTGTGGGTCCATAGCTCCCCACAGGGGGAGAATAGATGCTTTCACTCAAGTGGCCCAACCTAGCCATGAGGCCCGGGAGGTGCTGCAGGGTGTCCATATTCTTCCTTCTTTCTTGTCAGCCTTCCTTCCTTTCTCCGTTCCCTCCTGGCACACTTTGTCCCTCACTCCCTGCCTCTTCCTATCCTCCTTTGTCTCTTTGTCCTGTTCATACTCTTTCTTTTTCTGAGTTTCTTTTTCTTTCTCTTTTCTTCCTTCCTCCATTTCCTTCCTCTTTCCCTTTTCCCTCTGTCCTTCCTTCCTTTCTCCCTTCCTTCTTTCTTTCTTTCCTTCCTTCCTTCCTTCCTTCCTTCCTTCCTTCCTTCCTTCCTTCCTTCCTTCCTTCCTTCCTTCCTTCCTTCCTTCCTTCCTTCCTTTCATTGCTTCTTTCTACTTCTTTCTTTTGGTGTTCCTCGGTAGACATGAATTAAATATACCTATAAGATATCCGAAGAGCAAATGAAGAATTTTCAGCATTCTCGTGCCACTTTGATCAAATTTTGATGTCTCAGAAAACTACAAACAAACAGCCAAAATCATAACCAAGGCCAAACATTGATAGCTCGAAATTTGTAGATAAGCTGGGGCAGGGTAGGGGGTGGGGCAGAGGCAGAAGTTTAAAATCAAGTGCCAGAGACATCCCAGGAGAGCAACAGAACTCTTTCTGCTCATCAGCCATACTGCCCAGAGTGATGGAGGGACTTCCTGCAGAACTAAGCTCAGGAGAAAGGCAGCTGGAGGTCAGGCAGCCTCTTATCTCCCACTAGAGACACGAGTCTCATGGACTTTCCTGCCTGGGCTGCCTTTGAATCCCGGTCCTCACATCTCATTTTCTGGGGTATAGGCAATGTTCATTTCGTCACCTTGAATACACAGTATAGTTATTTCCTATGCTGGGACTGCACAAAATGAAGAGTTACTCTGCAGCTTCTGATAGCTTTCAATAAAGTCATGGTTATTTTATTCTATTAATGCAAGTATTATGTTATCAAGACATAAATAAATTGTGTCTTTGTTGACCTTCCCATGATGTTGGGACACAGCTGTCATCCAGAGTCATACACAACCAGGTTCCAATGGCTCATTCCTGATGGTGTGTGCATAGGACACATGTACCCCCAAATAAGCTCAGAGTCTCCTGTAGTTCCAGAGCTCTGATTGAATGGAGTAGCTCAGGATCAGAGGCCCTGCCTCTTTTACCCACACTGCATTTGCAGCATGTGCATCTCGAGGAACACAGTTCTGTCCCAGCTTTCATTTCTTTCTTTTTTTTTTTTTGGCCAGTCCTGGGCCTTGGACTCAGGGCCTGAGTACTGTCCCTGGCTTCTTCCCGCTCAAGGCTAGCACTCTGCCACTTGAGCCACAGCGCCGCTTCTGGCCGTTTTCTGTATATGTGGTGCTGGGGAATCGAACCTAGGGCCTCGTGTATCCGAGGCAGGCACTCTTGCCACTAGGCTATATCCCCAGCCCCCGGCTTTCATTTGTGATGCTGAGAAGGGATTCCAGGAGAGAGATGGCTGACTACACAGGCAGATCAGAAAGGTCAATGAGGCTCTCCTCCGTGGCCAGCCAAGATCCATCAGGCTCCAGGAGATAGAATCGGTACTTCCTCTTCTCAGCAAAATAATCCAAAGCAATGTGGACCTTGTGGGTTGGCGTCATTTCTCTCAAATGCCAGTGCCAACTTAGCCAGAACTTCGATTCTCTCAGGGTCAGTATCTCCTGGTCACCATCGTATGGATCTTCGTAGCTCTCCAGAGGGGCAGGATAGAGCCCCCTTTTCAAATGGCCCATCCTGGCCGTGAGGCTCAGGAGCTCCTGCAGGGTGCCCAAGGAGATAGGGTTGCCATAGAAATTGATGACGCGGAGCCAAGACCACTGGCTCAGGACAGGCAGGATGGTGGAGAGCTGGGCATCAGTCAGGTCACAGAGGTCTAGGCCCAGTGTCTCCAGGGTGCCAGCCAGGAACCCCAGCAGGTCTGTCAGGTCCTCATTCCTGAGGTCCCCCAGGGATGAACACCTGACAAGCAGGTGCTTGAGCTGCCAGGTGTGAAGACTCCAGGACAGAAACCAAATGTCCCTCTCATCCATGAAACAAATACTCAGCGACAAGGTCTTCAATGGCTCATGAGAATGGCCGGCAGGGTCCCAGCACTGAACATGATGGATTCCAGGTGAAGCTGCTTGACATGTGACAGACACCATAAATGGGCCTTGAACTTCCAGTCATAAGAGTGAGGACTTCTCTCAGTAGCGTGGATGTGCTCGAACCTGTTGCATATCTTCAGGCTGTGAAGGTTTCTCATCGGCTCAGATATGGAGCACATACTTGCATGGTGTCTGGACTCCTGAGTTCTCACACCACCAGTTCCTGGACAGAGTCCATCGTCAGCCTGTGCAGAATTTTCTGGAGTTCAGAGAAGGAGTCGGACAGAATCTGCAGTTTCCTCGAGCACAGCTGGACTCGTCCTTTCTTCTCCCCGGCCCACTGGAGCAGGAGAGCTTGGAGATCATCCTGGGCGCCCTGTTGAATGGTCAGGTCCATGGCGATGAGCAAGGGCTGCTGATTAGTCAGTCCCAAACATGGGCTGCCAGTTTGCTTATCAGTCAGGAACCCTGGGCTGGAGATGTGGGCCATGGCCAGGTACCCCCTTGTCCATATCTCTGGGTGCTCCTTCCCCAGATGGAGCAATTGCAGTTTGCAGTGAGTGGGGCGCTCCTTCTGGGCAAGAAGCAGATCGAGGCCATCCAGGACAGCCTTGAAGGTATACAGGTCTGGTGACTGTACCAGGTCCCCCAAGGGGAGGCAGGGGAAAGGCCAGGCCTGCACCATGGCCTTCAGCACCTCTCTGTGGCCCCCAGTGTAGGCCTCCATAAACAGCGAAGGGAACAGCAGCACCTGTAGATCATCTAGGGCAGAGCTGGCCAGCACCGGGTGGCTCAGCAGATTCTGCATGGCGAGATGCTGGAGAAAGGGTGGGGTGCTCTTGCTTATCTTGCTGGATTCGATGTGGGTCCACTGTGCAGGGCTCTCTGAATCCCAGCAGGGCCAGGCACTGACTGCAGACTCAGGGACGCTGCTGCTGTTCTCTGATCCCTGGGCCCCTTTATATCCTAGAACCCTGTCTTCAGAAGTGCACATCAACCAATCAGAGAGTAGCTTGGGGTGGGATTATTGAGCCATACCTATATGGGCAGTCAATCTCTGGACTAGTTCAAGGTCTCCTTCCTGTACAAAAGTGAAGGGATTAAAGGTGTGTTTCCCACCTGCTCTTTGAAATGTAAATTACACTGAAGCAAAAACATCTCCTACCCTTCTTCTCTAACCCCTCCAGACATGCGCATGCTACTCTACTGCCCTGGGGCTGAGAAGAATCCAGCCCAGCCCCATCCCAGAGCTGTAGCATCCACACAGCCTACTGGACAATCTGTCTCTGTATTGCTTTTTCCTTTCTCTTGTTTCTTCATTCCTTCCTTCCATCGTTTCCTCCTTTCTTTTCTTTCCTTTTCCTGTCTTCCTTTCTGTCACCTTTCATTCCTTCCTTCCTTTCCTTACTGCTTATTCTTTGTTGTCCTTCCTTTCTTCCCGACCTGTTTGCCAGCCTCCAAGCTTGCCTTCTTTCCTTCATACTTCACTCCTTTCACTCCTCCTTTCTTTCCTCCCCTTCGTCCATCTTTCATGTCTACCTTCCTTCCTTCCTTTCTCCATTTCCTCCTTGCATTCTTCCTCCCTCCCTCCCTGCTTCCCCTAATCCTCCTTTCTCTCTCTCTTTGTTTCTTTTTCTTTCTTTGTCTTTTCTCTATTTCTTCCTTCCTGTGTTCCATCCCACCTCCCTTCCTTTCTTCCTTCCTTCATTATTTCCTTCTTTCCTTGCTTCCTGTCTTCATTCCTTACTTTGCTACCTGGGTAGACCTGAAGTAACTATATCTATACAATATAAGAGGAGCAAATGAAGTATTGCCAGCCTTCTTGTGCCATTTTTCTCAAATCTCAACCTTGACTGCATGAACTATGTAGGGAACTCATCCCCAAATATGTGAGAGATGAAGAATTCGTTCTTTTGCTCCCATGAGAGGTCCATCCAATCAGAGAGCAGCTTCTGATGGGACTTTTGAAACAATCTTCCACCCCCCACTACAACAAGAAGGTATGTCACTCTTCCACAAAAGTGAAAGGCTTAAGGCCGTGTTTCCCATCCATTCTTTGAAATGTAAATTACACTGATGCAAAACAATTCCACCCTTATCCGTTCACCCCTCCAAGCAGTCCCATGAGACTCTTTTGCCGTTGAGTTGGGAAGGATCCTAGAAGATCCCCAGCCCAGCGCCTTAACATCAGCAAAGACCAGGGGACATCCCGTCTCTGTGTCTTTTTGCTTTATTTCTTTGTTCCTTCCTTCTGTTATGCCAGATTTCCAATCCCCAAAGACCACCAAGGAGCCGATACTGATGCAAACACACGAGAATCTTTATTGCAAGCTAAAGCCTGGACTCCAAACCTTTACCGACACAGCGGATCTGGATTGAGAGTCCTGCCCCTCAGATAGGCAGGGTTTTTATTGTGATTACAGCAGGGGCAGGGTATTTCCAACTTGGCAGATACTTGATTGGATGGCATATAGCAAGCAAGTCTTGTCCTATTTTTATTGACTATCTACCCTTTCAGTTATATATTCTGGCTTTGATATTGGGAACTGGCCTCGATATCAGGAATTGACAACAGGTGGTCACGTAGCACTGACACAGGGGGTTAGTGCAGGGGGTAGAACAAGGCACAAATGGGTTAAGCAAGCCATTTACAGAAGCAGAATTCTGCGGTTAGGCTGAGCTAGTACTAACTTTATTTTAACAATTGTGACCATGTTTTCCCATTACCACTAAGCAAGCTTGAGCGGGCTAAAACAATCCAGTACTCAATCATAAGTAAACCAACCCAACAGTTACCATGGCATTTCTACTACTATTATGGTTATTTCTATAGTCTATGACTATGCTCATTTTTACTGTTCGTTACCATGGTTGCTACCAAGGTACAGAGGTGAACAAGTGCTCCCTACGTTTTTAAATGTCAAACTATAAGAAACTAGTCTCATGGGTGGGGGTGCAGCCCTCTATCATGGAGTCATTACCATTGTTTAGAAGCTGTTATAATTTTAACACTAAAACTTATATTTAGTTACTCCAGTTTTCAGGTCAGCCCTATCACTTCCTCCCTTTTCCTTTCTTTCGTTCTTTTCTCCTCTCTTCATTTTCTGTTTCTTCTCCTTTTCTCTTCCCTCATTTCTCCTTTCTTCCTTACCTTAATCTAGAATATGGTCTAGGTAGTTTTGAACCTGGTTATGGGTTAATTTGTGTGTTCGTTTGTGCCAGTTCTGGCACAACTGGGCTTTGCCTGAGCTGTTGGGCTCAATGCCAGCCAGCACTCTTGGATGTGAACCACATCTCCACTACTGGCTCTTTGGAGGTTGAATGGAGATGAGAGTCTCAAGGCATTCCCTGCTCAGGCAGGCTTAGAACTGGGATCCTCAAGTCACAAACTCTCAGTGTACCTCGGATTCTAGCCATGAAAACTACTCTCATTCTTTGGTCCCTAGAAACGCTATCTCTTGGCTCATGCTTCAGAAACTTTTTGGTTTTGGTTGAGTGACACACTAAGTTACAGGTAAGAAAGCATTCTTCCCCATGTAGCAGTTGGCTTAAAGAATTGATATAAACAAGTCCAGGTTCCAGTTCTTTGCAAGGTAAATTCACTGCAAATTCTGGATGGGGTGTGCACAGGACACATGTTACCCCCTAAAACACTGAAACTCCTGGGGCTCTACAGCCATGCTTGAACTGGAAAGCACAGCACCAGGTGACCAGCCTCTTGTACGCCAACTGAACTTGGGAGTTCAGGTCCCCTGGAGAGGGCACTTCTGTCTGGGGTTTCATTTCTGATGCTGAGAAGCTATTTCAGGAGAGAGGGTCCCATCTACACAGGCAGATCAGAAAGGCCGGGAGGAACCCCCTCTCTGAATACCCAAGATCCACTGGGCTCCAGACTATAGAATTGGCACTTGTTAACCACGTGACAGAAGTTGGTACAGATCTGGACTTTCTGAGTTGTCCCCATGTCTCTCAATGTCTGCACCAAACCAGCCTGAACCTGGGCAAATCTCTCAGCGTCTATGGTCCTATGCCACCACCTCTGAGGGCAGTAGCTCTCCAGGGGGGCAGGATAGAGCCCCCTTTTCAAATGGCCCAGCTTGGCCGTGAGGCTCAGGAGGTTCAGTAGGGCGGCCATGGAGATGGTATTTCCATAGAAACTGAAAGAGCTGAGCTGGGAGCACTGGCCCAGGGAGGGGAGGATGGCAGAGAGCTGGTTATCAGTAATGTAACAGTGCTCCAGGGCCAGGGACTCCAGGGTGCCAGACACTTGCTCCAGCCATAGTCTCAGGGGCTCCGCACTGAAGGAGTCTCTCGGCAAACTCCTCAGACGCAGGTGCTGGAGCTGCCTGGCGCAAGTGCTGTGGAACAGAAAGCTCAGGTCAGCTTCCTGCAGGTCGCAGGAGCTCAGGGACAAGGCCTGCAGAGGCCGCAGGCTCCTGAAGAGGGCAGGCAGCTGTCCATGAAGGAACCTGGCGTCATGTACATGAAGCTCCCGCAGCTGCTGCAGCTGTCCCATATGGACCCCCAATTTGCTCCAGTACCAGCAATTTGTGAGGCTGGAACTTTGGGAATCGCCACGCATGTCAGAGAAGTTGAGGAGGCGGAGGCTCTTCATCTGACCCAGGTAGGGATCGAAATAATCCATGGATTCTCGACGCCAGATTTGACTCGCCAGCAGCTCCTGGATGGAGTCCAGCCTCACCACACGCAGAGCCTTCTGCATTTCAGAGACGGAGCCAGACAGAATCTGCAGCTTCCTGGAGCACAGCTGAACTCGACCTTTCTTCTCCCCGGCCCACTGGAGCAGGAGGGCTTGGAGATCATCCTGGGCATCCTGTTGAATGGTCAGGTCCATGGCGATGAG
The DNA here is from genome assembly GCF_023159225.1 of Perognathus longimembris pacificus. Lineage (NCBI taxonomy): Eukaryota > Metazoa > Chordata > Mammalia > Rodentia > Heteromyidae > Perognathus > Perognathus longimembris. The sequence goes on along the minus strand of NW_025961204.1, from coordinate 27,599 downwards.
CAATGGCTGCTGATTAGTCAGTCCCAAACATGGGCTGCCAGTTTGCTTGTCAGTCAGGAAGCCTGGGCTGGAGATGTGGGCCATGGCCAGGTACCCCCTTGTCCACATCTCTGGGTGCTCTTTCCCCAGATCGAGCAATTGCAGTTTCCAGTGAGTGGGGCGCTCCTTCTGGGCAAGAAGCAGATCGAGGCCATCCAGGACAGCCTTGAAGGTGTCTAGGTCTGGTGATTGTGCCAGGTCCCCCAGGGGGAGGCAGGGGAAGGGCCAGGCCTGCACCATGGCCTTCAGCACCTCTCTGTGGCCCCCAGTGTAGGCCTCCATAAACAGCGAAGGGAACAGCAGCATGGGCAGATCATCTAGGGCAGAGCTGGCCAGGGCCGGGTGGCTCAGCAGATTCTGCATGGCGAGATGCTCGAGCGAAGGTGGGGTCCTTCTGCTCATCTTGCTGGATGAGATGGGAGTGCGCTGTGCAGGACTCTCTGAATCCCAGCAGGGACAGGCACTGGCTGCAGTCTCAGGAACTCTGCTGCTGTTCTCTGATCCCTGGGCTCCTTTATACCCTTAAGCCCCGCCTTCAGGAGTGCACGTCAGCCAATCAGACAGCAGCTTTGGGTGGGAATACTAAGCCACACCTACGTAGGGCGTCAACCTCTGGATTAGTTCAAACCCTGCTTTCCATACTAAGTGAAGGGTTTAAGGGTGTGTTTCTCACCTGCTCTTTGAAATGTAAATTACACTGAAGCAAAAACAGCTCCTACCCTTCTTCTCTAACCCTTCCCGACATGCACATGCTACTCTACTGCCCTGGGGCTGAGAAGAATCCCAGCCCAGCCCCAGCCCAGCTCTAGAGCATCCACACATCCTACTGAACAATCTGTCTCTGTATTGCTTTTTCCTCCTGCCTTGTTTATTCATTCCTTTCTTTCATCGTTTCCTCCTTCCTTTTCTCTCCGTGTCCTTTCGTCTTTCCTGTGTTGTTTCATTCCTTCCTTCCTTTCCTTACTTCTTATTCCTTTGTTTTTTCCCTTTGTTCCCTACCTGTCTGCCAGCCTCCAAGCTTGCCTTCTTTCCTTCCTTCCTTTACTCCTTTCCCTGCTTTTCTTTCCTGCCATTCGTCCGTCTTTCATGTCTACCTTCCTTCCTTCCTTTCTCCATTTCCTCCTTGCATTCTTCCTCCCTCCCTGCTTCCCTCATCCTCCTTTGTCTCTCTCTTTGTTTCTTTCTCTTTCTTTCTCTTTTCTCTATTTCTTCCTTCCTCTGATCCATCCCTTCCTCCTTCGTTCTTTCCTTGCTCGCTGTCTTCATTCTTTACTTTGGTAGCTGGGTAGACATGAAGTAAATATATCTATACAATATAAGGGGAGCAAATGAAGTATTGCCAGCATTCTTGTGCCATTTTCCTCAAGTCTCCACCATGACTGTGTGAACAATGTAGGGAACTCATCACCAAATTTGTGGGAGATGACGAATTAGTTCTCTTGCTCTCAACGGAGGTCCAGCCAATCAGAGAGCAGCTTCTGAGGGGATGCATGAGCCACCCTTCTAGTACAGCTAGAAAGGGGTGTCACTCTCTGCTTAGTTCAAATCCTGCTTCCTGGACAAAGTGAAGGGATTCAGGGCGTGTTTCCCACCTGCTCTTTGAACTGTAAATTACACAGAAGCAAAAACAACACCTAACCTTATTCTCTAACCCCTCCAGACATTCCTAACCTACTCTACTGCCCTGGGGCTGAGAAGAATCCCATCCCCGCCCCAACCCAGTGCTACAACATCCACACATCCTACTGGACATTCTGTCTTGTTTGTATTTCTTTTTCCTCCTGTCTTGTTTCTTCATTCCTTCTTTCCATGGTTCATTTGTTTCCTCCTTCCTTCCTTTTCTTTCCATTTTCTTTCTTCCTTCCTGTCTTCTTTCCTTCCTTCCTTCCTTTCCTTACTGCTTCTTCCTTTGTTTTCCTGGCTGTGTACGACTCTGGATGACAGCTGTGTCCCAACATCATGGAAATGTCAAGAAAGACACATTTTATTTATGTCTTGTTAACATAATAGTTGTGCTAATACAAAAGAAATAATCACAAGTTACTGAAGGCTATCAGAAGATAGAGAATAACTCTGTATTCTGTGCAGTCCCAGTATAGGAAATAACTATACTGTGTATTCAAAGTGATTAAATGAACATTGCCTATGCCCCAGAAAATGAGATGTGAGGACTGGGATTCAAAGGCAGCCCAGGCAGAAAAGTCCATGAGACTCGTGTCTCTAGTGGGAGATAAGAACCTGCCTGACTTCCAGCAGCCTTTCTCCTGAATTCAGTTCTGCAGGAAGTCCCTCCACCCTCTGGGCACTATGGCTGATGAGCAGAAAGAGTTCTGTTACTTTCATGACATGTCACTAACATTTGATTTTGAAATTGCTCCTGCTCCCCGCCCCAGATTTTCTCCAATTCTTGATGTATTAATGTTTGACCTTGGTTATGATGTTAGAGAATAAGGGTAGGAGCTGTTTTTTCAGTTATTCAGTGTAATTTACATTTGAAAGAGCAGGTGGGAAACACGCCCTTACTCCTTTCACTTTTGTTCAGGAAGCAGGATTTGAAGGAACCAGAAAGTGACATTCCTTTCTAGTTGTACTGGAAGGGTAGCTCACAAAACCCATCAGAAGCTTCTCTCTGATTGGCTGGACCTCCCATGAGCGCAAGAGAACTAATTCTTCATCTCCCACACATTTGGGGATGAGTTCCCTACTTAGTTGAAGCAGTCATGGTTGAGATTTGAGGAAAAGGGCACAAGAATGCTAGCAATACTTCATTTGTTCCTCTTATATCATATAAATATACTTACTTCATGTTTACCCAGGTACCAAAGAAGGGAAGAAAGACAGGAAGGAAGGAAGGAGGGACGGGGGTCAGGAAGGAAAGAAAGAAGGCAGGATACACACAGGGAGGAAGGGATGGAACAGACGAAGGAAGAAATAGAGAAAAGAGACAGAGAGAAAGAAAAAGAAACAAAGAGATGGACAAAAAGACAAAGGAGGATGTGAGGAAGCACAGAAGGAGGGAGGAAGAGTGCAAGGAGGGATTGGAGAAAGGAAGGAAGGCTGACAAGAGAGAAAGAAGAATGGGAGGAAAGAAAGAAAGAAGCAAGGGAAGGAGTGAAGTAAGGAAGGAAAGAAGGCAAGCTTGAAGGTGGCAGAGAGGTAGGGAAGAAGGAAGGAAAACAAAGGAATAAGCAGTAAGGAAAGGAAGGAAGGAATGAAAGAACATAGGAAAGAAGAAAGGAAAAGAAAAGGAAGAAAGAAGGAAACAAATGAAGGATGTTATGAAGGAATTAAGAAACAAGGCAGTTGGGAAAAAAATACAGAGATAGAATGTCCAGTAGGTGTCTGGATGCTATAGAGCTTGGCCGGGGCTGGGCTGGGATTATTCTCAGCCCCAGGACAGAAGAGTAGCATGCGCATGCCTGGAGGGGTTAGAGAAGAAGGGTAGGACTTGTTTTGGCTTCAGTGTAATTTACATTTCAAAGAGCAGATGGGAAACATGCCCTTAACCCCTTCACTTAGTATGGGAAGCAGGGTTTGAACTAATGCAGAGGTTGATGCCCCATGTAGGTGTGACTTAGTATTGCCACCCAAAGCTGCTGTCTGATTGGTTGACGTGCACTCCTGAAGGCGGGGCTTAAGGGTATAAAGGGGCCCAGGGATCAGAGAACAGCAGCAGAGTCCCTGAGACTGCAGTCAGTGCCTAGCCTTGTTAGGATTCAGAGAGTCCTGCACAGCGCACCCATATCTCATCCAGCAAGATGAGCAGAAGGACCCCACCCTCGCTCGAGCATCTCGCCATGCAGAATCTGCTGAGCCACCCGGCCCTGGCCAACTCTGCCCTAGATGATCTGCCCATGCTGCTGTTCCCTTCGCTGTTTATGGAGGCCTACATTGGGGGCCACAAAGAGGTGTTAAAGGCCATGGTGCAGGCCTGGCCCTTCCCCTGCCTCCCCCTGGGGGACCTGGCACAGCCACCAGACCTGGAAATCATCAAGGCTGTCCTGGATGGGCTAGATTTGCTACTTAGCAACAAGGAGCGCCGAAATCGGTGGAAACTACAAGTCGTTGACCTGCTGGGTGAGCACCCAGGCATTTGGACGCTGGGGTACCCTGCAATGGCACAAATCTCCTATCCAGGGTTCCCGCCAGGTGAGTTAAGAGCAAGTCCCTGGACAGGAATGGGTGAAGAGCAACCCTTGATGATCGCCATGGACCTGACCATCGCCCATAGCCCTAAGGATGATCTCCAGTCCTTCCTGCTCCAGTGGGCCTGGGAGAGGAGAGAACGAGTCCGTCTGTGCCCCAGGGTGCTGGAGATTCTGTCTGACTCCAGCTCTGAAACCCAGAAGGCTCTGCAAGTTGTGAATCCAGACTCAATACTGGAACTGCTGGTGAGTAAATTGTGTCTCGGAGAAACCGTGAAAACCTTTGCTTTTTTACTGAGCCAGATGAAGAAACTTCGCATCCTGAGTTTCTGCAATATGTGTGCCCACCTCGACACTTCCAGCTCCCCAAATTTCTCGTGTTCCTCCTTCCAACTGGGGGCACATCTGGGGCAGCTGCAGCATCTCCAGGAGGTGCGTATGAAAGAAATTGTCTTCCTTGGTGGAAAGCTACCCGCCATCTTCAGGAGCCTGCCGCCTTTGAAGGACTTGTTTCTGAGCTCGTGTAACCTGCAGGAAGCTGACCTGAGGTTTCTGTCCTGGTGTCCCTGCACCAGGCAGCTCAAGCACCTGTGGCTGAGGAATTTGTCTATGAAAAGCTTCAGTCCCGAACTCCTGAGAGCCCTGTTGGAGCAAGTGGCCAGCACCCTGGAGATCCTGGCCCTGGAGAAATGTGAAATCACAGATGCTCAGGTCTCAGCCATCCTACCAGCCCTGAGCCAGTGCTCCAAGCTGAGCTCCTTTAGTTTCTATGGAAACCACGTCTTCATGGACACCCTGCAGAGCCTCCTGGGCCTCATGGCTAGCTTGGGCCACTTGAATGAAAGCATCTATTCTCCCCCTGTGGAGAGCTATGGACCCACAGGGAACTTGGACCCTGACAGGTTTTTTCAGGTTCTGGCTGGGTTGGCCCAAGATTTGAGAGATGTGGTGACAACCCCTAATAAGATCCAGATCTGTCCAGGTTTCTGTCATTTGTGCAACTATTTCCTATACTACTTCCTGGGGCCAGATGGTTCCTGGGTGCTCAGAGATGAGGAGTTCCATAACCATGAGGCTCTGGCTGGGTAATTGGCCCTCTCTCTCTGTCGTTTCTTCTCAGCATTAGAATGTGATCATGTGCGTGTGTGTAAGAAAGAAGGCCTGTGAGCCTGATCTTTCCAGTTCAATTGTAGCTCCGGAACCCCAAGATCTTTTGTGCCCTTTGTGGGTCGAGGTATCCCGTGCAGACCCCATCACAAGTCTAGAATGTATCCTCTCTGGAAAGAACTAGAACGCAATCTTGGTTTTTCAAATGTTTTTGATCAAACCTCCTTGTGCTGCAGCAGCCCATTGATGTTCGACAGTTCATTGTTTCCATCCACCACTTCATTTCAAAAAGAAAGGAGCACAAAAATATATAGAAAGATGTGTTTTCTCAGAACTGCACAACATAAGTCATGTTCCTGCCTAGAAACTTAGCTACTCAACAAATTAAAGTTGTGAGGATCATGGTTCAAAATCAGCTGAGTTTGAGAAGACTCCGGTGCACCAAAGTCTTCATCGTTTTTCCTCTTTCCGCCTCTCTGGACTACCGTGGATGCTCTCCAGTTGTTCTTGCCTATTTCTGAGAAGATCTTGGCGCCATGGCCATGATACAGAAGCATGCAACGAAGTAGGCCGGACTGGGAATCCACAACTTCCTCTTCTGGTGGTAAAGGTCAAGCGGAATGTAAACACCGGACCACGGAGCAGTCTCAGAATGGCTTCGTTTGGGTGGAAGAGGAAGATTGGTGAGAAGGTGTCAAAGGCTACATCCCAGCAGCTGAGGCTGCTGGCGAGAAGGAGGGGGTTGAGAATGATGAAGGGAACTGGCTTCATGCCACTAAACGTAGGAAAGAAATTCTCCAGGAAGGCTGTGCTGAGAAAAGTAAACAGCTGAAGGAGGAAGGAGCCAGTTTGGCAGAAAAAATAGATATCAGGAAGCAATTCAGAAGTGGGATGAAGCACTACAGTTAACTCTAAATGATGCTAACCTCTATGAGATGAAATCACAGGTCCTAATGTCTCTTCATGAAATCTTTCCAGCAGTGCATGCAGCAGAAATGGCTGTCCAGCAAAACCCACATTCATGGGAGTCTTGGCAAACTTTGGGTCATGCTCAGCTTGTGTTAGGAGAGATAGTACTGGCAATTCGAAGGTTTCAAATAGCCCTTCACATCTATCCAATGAACCCTGAAATATGGCAAGAGGACCTTTCTTGGGCAAGAACCCTCCAGGAGCAGCAGAAGGTAGCACAAAGGGTTAAGAAGAGTGAAGAAGCACCATCTTGAGCGATACCTTCCTCCCCTAAGTCTATCCCTGACTATGACTTTGAGAGTGACGAGATTGTGGCTGTGTGTGCCGCTATTGCTGAGAAACAGAAGAAAGCAGCGGCAAATAAAACCGTGGTGATTGTGTCCGCTTCCAGGACAGTGGAGACTGTAACAGAGAAGGAAGAGGGCGCTCCACCGCCAGACAAGTCTGTGTTTATCAAAGCCTGATGAAGCGGACCCACCCTAAATTATTTGAGTCTGTCCGATTACTGCTTCACATTTAGACAGAGACACACACGTACTCTGAGACAGGGATGAGACTGCTGTCCATAAAATACATTTGCTTCTCATGAGGTATATAAAAATGCAGTGGTAGAATCATTATGTAGTGTTTGACTGTGCTTTTTAAGTTATGACTTCTACATGAGGCTAAACTCCTGAGAAAAATGTGTTTGGGTTGATAAACTTCGTTTAATTGGGATATGTTTGTGGTTACACTTAAAGGTATGATTGGAAAGTATATTTTTGGATAGTGAATAACTTGATAACCAAAGTTATTAAAGTCCTGACCCAATAACATTTGTTTTATAGTGAAGAGAATGTATGATTTCTTCAAGAAAAATATTGCCATTATTATTTACTCTTCCATCTTTCTTGCTTCCATCTTTATTGAATTAAGGCTTCACAAAACTTGAATAATTTTACCCTCCCTTATGATTCAAAGTTATCATTTTGTTCTATATAGAATCTTTGAAAGGTTGCTTGAAAATGCATGCAAATGTGTACATCTTCTTTCCTTGATATTTCTTTCTATTCTGATTTGTGCTTCTGGATTTTGTTTGTTTTCTGTGCTAGTAGCTGAGGCTTGAAGTAAAGATGTGGATGCTGGCTTCTAGTGTTTTCTTGCCAAAGGCTGACACTCTCCTACTTGAGCCACAGCTCCACTTCTAGTTCTTTGGTGGTTCATTGGAAATAAGAATCTCATGGACTTTTTACCCGGGCTGGCTTTGAGCCATCATCCTCAGATCTCAGATCTCAATATCCTGACTAGCTAGGATTATAGGAGTGAGCCACTTGCTCTTGGCTTCTCTTGACATTACTTGTAACACTAGTAGTCATCTCCTTTAGTATTTGTTCAATGTGTGAAATATTGATAAATGTTAAATGAATTTTTTACATGGCAATGTAGTTCTCACCACAAATAGTCGTTTTTGTTTTTTTTTTCCTTGCCAGCTTTGGGGCTTGAACTGAGGGCCTGGGCACTTTCTCTAAGCTACTTTTGCTCAAGGCTAGTGCTCTACTACAGTGCCACTTCTGGCTTTTTCTGTTTTTGTGGTACTGAGGAATCAAACCCAGGGCTTCATGCATGCTATGCAAGCACTCTACCACTAAGCTACATTCCCAGCCCATAGTAGTAATTTTTTAAATGATGGCAGTTACAGTCATGCCAAAATTGTACTACATTATCCCACTCACAATCACTGTTTATTTTCCTTATTTTTAGAAGCATAGAAAACCATGAAAACACTTGTTTGCTTGTAACTTTCCAGCTGGTGATTTAAAGTTACTTTTCTACATTATTTTTTGTTGATCTAGTCAATGAAATGAAAAAATAATTACAACTTAAGTAACTAAATAACATTCTTCTAAAAGTAAAAGGTAGGGATATCATAACGCCAATGATCGAATAACTTAAACAAAAATACAGAGAAACTGGAATGTTATTTGTAATCTAATCCATGAGTATGAGAATGACATGTTGAAAAAAGTAGTTTATGGCCAGGCCTGGTTGAGTTCCAACACTTGTGAGGCTGAGGCAAGAGGATTGTAAGTTTAAGGTCAACCTGGAATAAATAGCAAGGCTGTGTCTCAAAAATAAAAGAAAATAAATATTAAAAACAAATTAAAAATGAAATAATGAACAGAACATAAAAAATAGTTTATTAAAAGGCTACAATCATATGCACAAACTATCATTGCTAACATGGATTGTTACTTTCACACTATACTTTGTAGTATAATCATTTAGAACTTTTAGGTCTTACTATTTCTGCCACTCAGGATGGAATCATTGGTCTAAATTACTTTTTATCTGTTAGAGATAAAACATAGCTACTGTATGTTAAGGAATCTTACCTAACACTGTTAGAGCCTGTAAGTCATGGCCTATGTTTTGTGGGGATGGTTTAAAAATTGTTTTAGTGGAATGCCTATCTCTTTCTTTACAGAGTTCATGTCAGCACTTGCCTTAAAAAGTATTATATTTTTCCCATAGGATAAACCATTAGAAAGAGCCTGGGTTAGAGTGGTCAGCTTTAGAATGATCACATAATTATTTTATTAAATAATAAATATTCTCAAAGGCAGTCAGGTATCTTGAGAAGTGAGTACTTAACGTTTGGTATGTTGTTTTGTGTAATGAGTGTTTCTTTGTTGTGAAATTTGTGACTAAACAGTTTGCATTTTGCGATTTTTCCAGTTGCTTTGAGATGTTAGCTTTCCAAAAATTGGATTCATTTATGTACTTTCTGATATGTAATTCTATTATAAGAAAATGCAATATTTGTTTAGCTATTCCTATTAGTCAACATCTAGGTTGCCTTGGAGTTTTCTGTATTATGAATAAAGCTGCTATGTACAAAAAGCTAAAATAAAAAGAACAAAATCAGTTTTGAAAGTCTATGAGATTCTCATCTAAACTGAACCAACAGAAAACTAGATGTGGAACTGTGGGATAATATGGTAGAGGGCTAGCTTTGATCAAAAAAGCTTAGGTACAGTGCTCTAGCTCTGAATACAATCTGGGAACCACCACCACCAACAAAAAAGATAGAAAAGAAAGAAAGAAAATTGTCATTCAGACCAAGGCTGCTTCTTCTCACTTGTAATTGTAACTACTTGGGAGGCTGAGATCTGAGGATCACAGTTCAAGGCCAGCCTGTGCAAAAACATCTGAGATTTTGATCTCCAGTAAACCATACAAAACCCCAGAAACCTGGAAGTGGAGTTTCTGAGTCATATGGTAGAGGCCCACCCTTGAACTGAGAAAGCTGAATACCAGTGATTGGGCCATGATTCCATTTCAAAGTGCTCTCACACAAAGGAGCAAAGAAAAACAAAGAATGTGGCTTATCATTGTTGTTATTTTCAACATACCATGTGAAATTATGTCCCTTTTGGTTCTGTCTTTATTTCACCTGGTTTTACAGCTGTTATCATGGTAACTGATTTTAGTACGGTGAATATTATGTATTCACGTAACTGAACTATGGAAGCGAAAGGGAATACGAAAATGGAGAGACAAAGGATAAAAAGACAAACCAATGCCATAGAAAAATGTATAAAACTATATGATAATGTGGCACATTATGTTGTGTGAACATGATGAAGAAGGAGCTAAACTTATGTTCGTTGTACACAGTAATAAGAAAGTGGTATGAAGCCTCACGTCCCATTTTGTGGATGAGAAGCTTCTGAACTTCAGTTTCCACATCTATAAAGGGATGCTAATAGGAAAAGCTGGGGCGGTGGGGGAGGGTGTCAGAATTTCAAAATCAAGTGCCAGAGACATCCCATGAGAACAACATAACTCTTTCTGCTCATCAGCCACACTGCCCAGAGAGATGGAGGGACTTCCTGCAGGACTGAACTCAGGAGAAAGGCTGCTGGAGGTCAGGCCGTTCTGATCTCCCACTAGAGATTCGAGTCTCATACACTTTCCTGCCTGGGCTGCCTTGGAATCCTGGTCCTCACATGTCATATTCGGGGGTATAGGCAATGTTTGTTTATTCACTTTGAATACACAGTATAGTTATTTCCTATACTGGGACTGTACAGAATAAAGAGTTATTCGGTACCTACTGATAGCCTTCAATCAAGTTGTGATTATTTTTATCTGTTGAGGCAAGTATATCAAGACATGAATAAAACGTGGCTTTGTTTACATTTCCATGATGTTGGGATGCAGATGTCATCCAGAGTTGTACACAGCCAGGTTCCAATGGCTCACCCGTGAAGACCATGCACACTAACATCTCTGAACAAATGAACACTGAAATGAAAACAGCATACATTGTTTGAGTGATGTATTTTTGGTTAATGCAAACAGTGGTTGGAACTAAACTGTGATGGGATTAATGGCGTGACTCACACAACCCAGCTTCTCAAGTGTTCTACCACTCGAGCCCAAATAGGAGTTATGAGTTGTTCTTGAGTTTACTGGATATCAGTGTCTGGATACTGGCAGAGTAATGTTGGGTTCTGAGAGATCAAAATATAGTAAAAAACAAAACAACAACAACAGAAAATTCCCAAGGGCAGCCAGTCCAATGTATAGCATCTACCAATTGTCTGTATTACTTTTTTTTGTAATTTATTTATTAATTAAACAAAATGTTTTTGACAAAGTGTTGTCAAAAAGGGTGCAGTTACATAGTAGGGCAGTGTGTGCATTTCTGGTGATATCTTACACCCTGTTTTTCTTTCCCTTCCCTAGGTCAGGTAGACATATACAATACACAATGTACTAAGAACACATACAGTAGCCACGTGGCCTATGCCAAAGAAAATTGGCCTAGGGCTTTAAATGTAACTGTATTACTTTTACCCCATCCCTCTCTCCCACCCTCCCTCTCTCTTTTCTACCTTCCCTTCCACCTCCTTTCCTCCATCCTTTCCCCCTCCCTCCCTCTCTCTCCCTTTCTTCGTTACTTTGGGCTATAATGTAACTTGCAGTCAGAACCTAGTTGTTGTTTCTTAGCTGTTTATGTCAAAGCTAGTGGTCTACCTATGACTTGAGCCACAACACTAATTACCATTGCTTCTTCTTTCCTTCTTTCCTTCCTTCCTTCCTTCGCTCCTTCCTTCCTTCCTTCCTTCCTTCCTTCCTTCCTTCCTTCCTTCCTGTCTGCCTTAAGAAGTCCATGCAGGACCTAAGAGATGACATGGAAATCATCTGGAAAGACCAGTCAGAAGGAAAATAGATTCGAAATCAAGTAGCTAGCATACAGTCCTGACTAGCTGAAGCAGAGGATCGAATCACAGGAGCTGAAGATTCCCTAGAATCTATGGGCAAAGGTCAAAAATAAATACAAACCCAATGCAATCGACAAAAGAGAACACTCCTCAAGATCCACGACACAATCAGGAAACCCAATTTAAGGATAATAGGTATTGAGGAAAATCTGGACAAGTAAATGGACTAGGCAACCTATTGAACAGAATATTTGCGGAGAACTCCCCAAAGATCCAGAAGGATTGGCCTATACAGATACAAGAAGCATTTAGAACCCCAAACTGACCAGACCAGAACAGAACATCCCACAACACATTGTAATCAAAACAGGATCAGTAGAGTGCAAGGAAAGAATCCTTAAAGCTGTTACAGAGAAAAAAACAATCACATATAAAGGAAAAGCAATCAGAATTACCCCAGACTTCTCAGCAGAGATCATGAAAGCAAGGAGAGCCTGGAATGAGGTATACCAAACCCTAAATAAAAATAACTACCAACCAAGAATACAGTACCCAGCTAAGCTCTCATTCATAGCCAAAGGTCAAATAAAAGCCTTTCACAGTGAGGAAAAACTGAAACAATATATCTCCACCAAACTAGCTTTACAGAAAATCCCAAAGAGGTACCATACAGGGAAAATAATCAAGATCCCAATACAGACAGACAAATGAGCCCTAAATAGTAAACCAGAATATTAGATCAAGAAATGGGAAGACACAGCTTTTAACAAGATAGCTATAATAAAAGGAAGAAATGATCATCTCTCAATTCTAACTCTCAACATGAATGGACTTAATACTCCAATCAAAAGACATAGGCTCATAAGTTGGATCAAAAATCAAGACCCAGCTTTTTGCTGCCTCGAAGAGACACATCTATCGAGCAAAAGTAAACATCTTCTAAAAGTGAAAGGCTGGAATTAACTCTATCGAGCAAATGCCCCCCATAAGCAGGCTGGAGTTGCAATCCTCCTATCAGATAAATACTTCAAATTAACAAAGGTAAGAAGAGACAAAGAAGGTTACTACATTCTAATAAAGGGATCTCTTCTACAGGAAGATATAACCATCCTAAATATCTACACACCAAATACAGGAGCACCCAACTTCATCAAACAAACACTACTGACTCTAAAAACACTCATAGACCCAAACACATTGAGGGTTGGGGAATTTAACACTCCACTATCACCTATGGACAGATCAACATGCCAAAAACTGAACAAAGAAACCACAGAACTAAAAAACTGCATAGACCAACTAGACTTAACCGACATCTACAGAATCTTCCACCCAGCAACAACAGAATACACATTCTTCTCCGCAGCACGTGGAACATTCTCCAAAATAGATCACATCATAGGGCACAAAGAAAATCTGTACCAATTCAGAAATATCAAAACCACTCCCTGCATTCTCTCAGACCACAATGGAATAAAATTAGAGCTCAACTCAAACAGCCACCACAGAAAATCCTACAATACATGGAGACTAAACAACCCACTGATGAACCATCAGTGGGTCATTGAAGAAATTAGAACAGAAATTCAAATGTTTATGGAATTCAACCAAGATGAGTACACAAAGTACCAGCTCCTTTGGGACACAGCAAAGGCAGTATTTAGAGGGAAATTTATATCTCTGAGTGCTTACACCAACAAACTGGAGAAACAGCAACTCGACAACTAACAGAAGCACCTTAATCTCCTCGAAATAGAACAAGAATCCAAACCCTAAGTCAATCGTTGGAAGCAAATGATTAAAATGAAATCAGAATTGAATGAATTTGAGACAAAAATATCGAAAGAATCAATAAAACAAAGAGTTGGTTCTTTTAAAAAATTAACAAGATAAACAGACCCCTATCAAACCTGACCAAAAAAAATGGAAGCAGCAAACACAAATAAATAAGATCAGAGACGAATCAGGTAACATCACCACAGAAACAACCAAAATTCAGAACACAATAAGGGATTATTTTGCAAACCTTTATGCCAAAAAATTCGAGAACTTGGAAGTAATGGATGATTTCCTAGAAAAAATTTATATCCCCAAACTCAACCATGAAGATTTAAACCTTCTGAACAGACCCATATCCAGCATTGAAATGGAAATGGCAATAAGTGATCTCCCATCCAAGAAAAGCCCAGGTCCAGACAGATTCATGGCAGAATTCTACAAGGCCTTCAAAACAGAACTCACACCAATATTTCTCAAACTTTTCAATAAAATTGAAAGAGAAAGTTCACTACCAGACACATTCTATGAAGCCAGTATAACCCTTATCCCAAAACCAGGCAAGGACTCATCATGGAAAGAGAACTATAGACCAATTTCCCTGATGGACATAGACACAAAAATTCTAAACAAAATTCTGGGCAATCGACTTCAACAAGTCATCAAAAAATCATACACCACAATCAAACTGGATTCTTCCCAGGGATGCCAAATTGGTTCCATATGCGCAAGTCAATTTATGTAACCCACCACATCAACCGGAGGAAGGGAAAGATCCACTTGGTTACAATTCTGGATATGGAAAAGGCAATCGATAAAATCCAGCACCCATTTATGCTAAAAGCCCTGGAAATACTGGGATTCCAGGGAACACTCCTGAATATAATCAAGGCAGTTTATGACAAACCAACAGCAAGCATAATCCTAAATGGTGAAAAACTAAAGCCATGCCCTTTAAAATCAGGAGCAAGACAGGGATGTCCGCTCCCTGCCCTTCTCTTCAACATAGTACTAGAATTCCTATCCAGAGCAATTAGGCAAGAAGAAAGTATAAAGGGGATCCAAATAGGAAAAGATGAAGTTCAACTTTTTCTCTTCACAGATGACATGATCCTATACCTAAAGAACCCCATAGACTGTACTCCCAAGCTACTAGAGCTGATCCAAAACTTTGGCAAAGTTGCAGGATATAAAATAAACCTTCAAAAATCAATGGCTTTTCTACATGCTAATGACCCGAACGACGAGGCTGAAATCAACTCCTTTTGCAATAGCCTCAAGAAACATAAAATATCTAGGAATAACCTTAACCAAAGTGAAAGTGAAAGTGAAGTGAAAGACCTCTATTATGAGAATTTTAAAAACATGAAAAATGAAATTAAGGCAGAACTAATGAAATGGAAAAACCTTCCATGCTCCTGGATTGGGAGGATTAATATAATCAAAATGACAATATTGCCAAAGGCTATCTACAAATTCAATGCAATACCCATTAATATCCCAACACCATTTTTTATTGAAATAGAGGAAGCAATCCAGAAATTCATATGGAACAATAAAAGACCCAGTATAGCAAAAACAATCCTAAGCAGAAAGAACAGTGCTGGAGGAATTACATCACCCAACTTCAAGCTATAGTATAAAGCTCTAGTAATAAAAACAGCTTGGTATTGGCACCAGAACAGGCCTGAAGACCAATGGAACAGAATTGAAGACCCAGAAATAAACCCACAGAACTATGTCTACTTAATCTTTGATAAAGGAGCTAAAAAAGTAGGATGGAAGAAAGATAGCCTCTTTAACAAATGGTGTTGGCAAAACTTGTTCAACACATACAATAAACTTAAACTAGGTCCTTATATCTCACCCTGCACCAAAATCAATTCCAAATGGATCAAAGACCTTGAAATCAAAACAGATACCCTGAAAACACTAAGGGAACAAGTAGGAGAAACACATGGGCTCCTTGGCACAGGACGGAATTTCCTTAACAAAGACCCAGAAATGCAACAAATCAAAGAAAGGATGGACAAATGAGACTGCATCAAACTGCAGAGCTTCTGCCGGGCAAAGGACATAGCTCGCAATATAAACAGAAAGTCCACAGATTGGGAAAAGATATTTACCGGCCATACAACAGACAAAGGCCTCATATCTAAAATATATGCAGAACTAAAAAAATTACCTTCCTCCAAAACAAAACCGCAAAGAACCAATAGCCCCCTCATCAAGTGGGCTAAAGACTTACAAAAAGACTTCTCTGATGAAGAAATGAGAATGGCCAAGGGACGTATGGAAAAGTGCTCTACATTACTGGCCATAAAGAAATGCAAATCAAAACAACATTGAGATTCCATCTCATCCCAGTAAGAATGTCCTTTACCAAGAAGACTAACAACAACAATTGTTGGAGGGGATGTGGCCAAAAGGGAACCCTACTTCATTGTTGGTGGGAATGTAAACTGGTTCAGCCACTCTGGAAAGTGGTATGGAGATTCCTCAGAAGGGCAAACATAGAACTTCCATGTGACCCAGCAGCCCCACTTTTGGGCATCTACCCCAAAGTCCACAAACAAGAACACTCTAAAGCCACCAGCACAACAATGTTCATAGCAGCACAATTTGTCATAGGTAGAATTGGAACCAACCCAAATGCCCCTCAGTAGAAGAATGGATCAGGAAAATGGGGTACATATACACAATGGAATTTTATGCCTCTATCAGAAAGAATGACATTGCCCCATTCGTAAGGAAATGGAAGGACTTGGAAATACTTATACTAAGTGAAGTGAGCCAGACCCAAAGAAACATCGACTCTATGGTGTCCCTCCTAGGGAATAAGTAGTACAGGTTAGGCTAGTCACAGCAGAGGATCACAACAGCCCAATAGCCCATATAAACAAATAAGATGATGCTAAGTGAAATGAACTCCATGATATGGAAACGACTGTCATATCACTGTTTTTTTTTTAAATTTAATTTATTTATTAATTGAATACAAATTTTTTGACAAGGTGTTGTGCAAAAAGTGTACAGTTACATAGTTGGGCAGTGTGTCCATTTCTTGTGATATCTTACGCCCTGTTTTCCTATCCCTTCTGTATGTAGGTCAGGTCGACATATATACAATATACAATGTATCAAGAACATATACAGTAGCCACTTGCCAACGCCCAAGAAAGTTCGCCTAGGGCTTTAAATGTAATGTCGATATTAGACAATATGTTGACAGTAGTCTTATATGAACGTACATACCTAGCTTTTGAGCTATTGTATTCCCCTGAGAGGTCAATTTTTGACCTTTATATGTTGAGTAATTGTTTGGTTTTAGTTACATACTGTTGGGTCGCTGCCCCAATCCTGTGGGGAATACTACTTGACAAGCAGTTTTTGGTTTCACAGACTTGGTCTCTACTGTCTCTCCGTCTCCCTTTGTTAACAGTCATATCAGGGAGATCATGCCCCTTTGTTTTCTGTGTTCTAGGCTTGTCTCGCTCAACATTATTTGTTCCAGTTCTGACCATTTCCCTGCGAATAACAATATTTCACCATTCCTAATCGCTATGTAGTATTCCACTGTGTATAAGTACCATATTTTTTGGATCCATTTGTCTGTGGCGGGGCATCTGGGTTGTTTCCATATTTTGGCTATTGTGAATTGTGCCACGATAAACATGGAAGTACAAATGTCTTTTTGATATCTTGGGGTTTTCTTTTTAGGATAGATGCCTAGGAGTGGTATGGCTGGGTCATAGGGTAGGTCTATATTGAGCTTTTTGAGAAACCTCCATACTGTTCTCCAAAGTGGTTTACTAATTTGCACTCCCACCAACAATGGAGAAGGGTTCCTCTTTCCCCGCACCCCCTTCAGCATTTGTTGTTGCCTGAGTTCAGAGTATAGGCCATTCTAACTGGGGTGAGGTGGTATCTCAGGGTTGTTTTTATTTGCATTTCCTTTACTACCAGAGATGTTGAGCATTTCCTCATGTGTTTCTTTGCCATTTTTATATCTTCTCTTGTGAAGTCTCTCTTTAGCTCCTTTGCCCATTTCCTAATAGGTTTATTGGGCTTGGAGGGGCTTAGTTTTTTGAGTTCTCTGTAGATGAGAGATATCAGGCCTTTGTCTATTGCTGTGCTGGTAAATATTCTTTCCCATATCGTTGGCTGTCTTTCTATTTTGATGGCTATGTCCTTAGCTGTGCAGAAACTTTTTAATTTGTAGTAGTCCCATTTGTCGAGTCTTTCCCCTATTTGTTGTGCCCCTGGGACTCTATTCAGGAAGTTCCTTCCTGTGCCTATAAGTTCTAGCGTCTTTCCTACTCTGTCCTTCAGTAGTTTCAAGGATTAAGGTGTGATGTTGAGGTCCATGATCCATTTTGAGTTGATCTTGGTGCATGGTGATAGGCTTGGGTCTACTTTGAGTTTTCTGCATATGGCTGCCCATTTCTCCCAGCACCAGTAGTTGAAGAGGCTATGTTTATTCCATTGTATGTCTTTAGCTCCTTTGTCGAATATCAGCTGGCTGTAAGAGTGCGGTTTTATTTCTGGATCTTCAATTCTAATCCATTGGTCTTCCGATCTGTTTTTATACCAATACCAGGCTGTTTTTGTTATGATGGCCCTGTAGTAGAGCTTGAAGTCTGGTATTGTGATACCTCCTGCACTGCTTTATTTGCCTAGAATTGCTTTGGCTATTCTTGGTCTTTTGCTGTTCCATATGAATTTATGTATTGCTTTCTCTATTTCAGTGAAGAATGTGGCTGGGATTTTGATAGGAATTGCATTGATTTTGTATAACAATTTGGGCAATATAGCCATTTTCACTATATTGATTCTGCCTACCCATGAGCATGGGAGGTCTTTCCATCTCCTTGTGTCTTCTTTGATTTCCCTTATTAGATTTTTATAGTTCTCATTAAATTGGTCAGTCACGTCCTTGGTTAGGTTGATCCCTAGGTACTTTATTATTTTTTTTTTTGGCTACTGTAAATGGAATTGTTTCCATAATTTCCTTTTCTGCTTGTACATTGCTGGTGTACAGAAAAGCTGCTGACTGTTGTGGATTGATTTTGTATCCTGCTACTTTGCCTAATTGGTTTATTAGGTGTAGGAGTTTGGGTACTGAGATTTTTGGGTTCTTCAGATATAAGATCATGTCATATGCGAATAGGGATAACTTGATTTCTTCCTTGCCGATGTGGATCCCTTTGATGTCCTCCTCTTGCCTTATTGCTATGGCTAGGGATTCCAGCACTATGTTGAAAAGAAGTGGAGAGAGTGGGCATCCTTGTCTTGTTCCTGAGTTTAGGGGGAATGATTTAAGTTTCTCTCCATTTAATATGATATTAGCAGTTGGTCTGTTGTATATGGCTTTTATTGTTTTGAGGAATGTTCCATCTATTCCTGTTCTCTCCAAAGCTTTTAATAGGTATGGATGTTGTATTTTGTCAAAGGCTTTTTGGGCATCAACTGAGATAACAATGTAGTTCTTAATTTTATATCTGTTTATGTGGTGAATTACGTTGATTGATTTACGGATGTTGAACCATCCTTGTGACTGTGGGATGAAGCCTACTTGGTCATGATGCATGATTTTCTTGATCAGTTTCTGGAGACTGTTAGCTAATATTTTATTAAGGAGCTTTGCGTCTGTGTTCATTAGTGATATTGGTCGGTAGTTCTCTTTTTTTGTTGGGTCTTTGTCTGGTTTGGCAAAGAGTATGATATTAGCTTTGTAGAATGAGTTTGGGATTTCTCCCTCTGTTTCTATTTCGTGGAAGAGTTTGAGGAGTATTGGTATTAGCTCATCACTAAAGGTTTTGTAGAATTCGTTGGTGAATCCATCTGGGCCTGGGCTTTTCTTTGTTGGGAGGTTCTTGATTACCTCCTGTATCTCACTGTAAGTTATTGGTTTATTTAGTTGATTTATTTCTTCTTGGTTCAGTTTGGGCAGTTTGTACTTCTCTAAGAATTGATCCATTTCTGTAAAATTATTGTTTTTTGCTGAGTAGAGGTTTTGGAAATAGCTCCTTATGATTGTTTGAATATCGTGTGTACCTGTTGTAATTTTTCCGGTGGAGTCCTTGATTTTATGTATATGAGTCTTTTCTCTTCCTTTTTTGGTAAGTCTTGCGGGGGGTCTGTCAATTTTATTTATTTTCTCAAAGATCTTTTAGTCTTATATATTTGTTGAATGGTCTTTCTATTTTCAATCAGATTTATCTCTTCTTTAATTTTTGTGATCTCTCTCCTCCTACTCGTTTTAGATTCTGTCATTTCTTGTTTCTCCAGTTGTTTCAGTTTAGCTTCTTCTCACTCGTAATTATAACTACTCGGGAGGCTGAGATCTGAGGATCACACTTCGAGGCCAGCCTCAACGGAAACATCTGAGATTTTGATCTCCAATTAACCAGAAAACAACCCGGAAGTGGAGTTTCTGAGTCACCTGGTAGAGGGCCACCCTTGAACTGAGAAAGCTGAGTAACAGTGCTTGGGCCATGATTTCATTTCAAAGTGCTCTCACACAAAGACGCAAAAAAAGAAAAACAGAAAGAATGTGGCTTATCATTGTTTTTATTTTCTATATACCATGTGAAATTACGTGCTTTTTTGGTTTTGTCTTTATTTCCCCTGGTTTTACCCCTGTTATCTGGGTAACTGATTTTAGTGCCCTGAATATTGTATATTCATGTAACTCAACTAGGGAAGGGTAAAGGAATACCAAAATGGAGAGGCAAAGGAGAAAAAGACAAAGCAATGCCATAGCAATACTTACAAAAGTATATGGTGAAAACCAACTGTACAATTTGTGGGCTGTGGAGAGAAATGGGGAGGAGTGAGGTAAAAAATTAACAAGCAATAAAGAAAAAAAGAATAAATAATCTGGTCTTCTTGGAGATGGAAATTCTTTATTGAATGAATCAAATGATTGAATTAACAAATTCCTGGATTGTGTTGTGTGAACATGATGTATAGGAGCTAAGCTTATGTGGGCAGAACACAGGGATAAGAAAGTGGTATGAAGCCTCATATCCCATTCTGTGGATGATGAAGCTTTCTGAACTTTAGTTTTCTCATCTATAAAGGCATCCTAATAAGGAAAGCTAGGGCGGTGGGGCGGGGGGGTCAGAATTCCAAAACCAACAGCCAGAGACATCCCATGAGAGCAACCGAACTCTTTCTATTCATCAGCCTTACTGCCCAGGATGATGGAGGGACTTCCTGCAGAACGGAACTCAGGAGAAAGGCTGCTGGAGGTCAGGCAGGCTCTGATCTCCCACTAGAGACACGAGTCTCATGGACTTTCCTTCCTGGGCTGCCTTTGAATCCCGGTCCTCACATCTCACTTTCTGGGGTATAGGCAATGTTCATTTAGTCATGTTGAATACGCACTATACTTATTTCCTTTAGTGGGACGCTTTAATCTGTGTCGAGGCCAGCCGGCAGCGAAAGGTAATCCTGATTGAGGGGACAAGGATTAAAGAAAAAGGAAAATACAAGACAAGAGAAAAAAGACAAAAGACAAAACATGGGGTTTGGGAGGTCTGCGGCTCAAGATTGAGCTGCACTTTTGCCAGATCACCCCTCACTCCTGTGGATAGGCACACAGGCCCATCCTAGGTTTTTCCTGTCCTTTCCTATTCGTCTCTGATTGAGAAACCCAAGCAATTTTTTTACATTGATAATCCTTTACATTCAAATTTCTGACACTTAGCCGTGATTTTTTTAATTAAAGAAACATTTTTAAACTATAGTTCCTCTTTCAAACAATGAAATAATCCTTTAAAGCATTTGTTAATGCCCAAACTTGATGACCATGTGAATTTAAACTTAAACTCACTGAATTTTATATCATACTCTTTACCATGTTTGCACTCAGACATGCACACACATACACATTCAAAAGATCTTAAAGCACGCAAAATAAACATCGGCCGTACATTTTCCAGTGGCAAGAGGTATTTTTGCCTGTCTTACTCCTGCAACACCCAAATTATAAGACAAAACTTTTAACAAATGATTTTATCATTCTCCAGACGCATTTTCCAGGGCTTGATAGTTTTAACAAAGCAGTTTATCACACCAAATAGTTTTGTGCTGTACAAGGCTGGGTGAGGGTCCCCCAGAGTTCTTTTTGCGGACACTCACACTCTGATTTTGAGCTGTCTCCTGTACATCTTTCCAATGAACTAAACATAAATCCAAAGAGCTAAGAGAGTCTGTCCCATTTTGTCTCTCACAGTCAGGAGATACAGAAAACACAGAAGAACAATCCAGACCAGTCCTGTAACAATACAGGCAATTTTTCCTTTTCTGCAACACAATCTTTTCTAGTATCTGATGGCATTTACTTTTACTTTCTTTCCTAATTCACCACCAGACCTAGTCTCCTCATTACTCAATCTCATCCTAGGCCCTTTTGGTTTCAATTTCACTTTCTGTTTTACATCAAAGTCCAATTAACTACACCATTCAGATTACTCACAGAAATTTACATAAGTCAGACAAACATACAGAAATTGCAAGAGTAAAAGCATTTTGACAAATCTAGAGAAGCAACACTGCTAAGAAAAGGAAGGGAGGAGAATTCCGCTGAGGACCTAAAGAGAAAGAGAAGGAATCACTCCTGGAAGTCTTCGGTTTGCTACGTTCTCAATTCAGGCCCGATAGCTAGGAGGAATTTCTCCTGCCAGTGTGGAGGAGGTTAGAGAACACTTACGCACAGACCACATACAAAGCACTTGACATAAACCCAAATCATAGCAGTAGCAAATTGTTTGAAGCGCAGGTAACAGGCTACGCACGGAACAGATTATGCAGAGATTTCTGCAAAATATTCCTGCCTCCAGAAATGCCTGTACCGAGGAACAATTTACTGAAGTCGCAACGCGTGGAAAATTGTTGAAAACGAGCTAACAGACTATGCATGGAGGAACACACTACACATGGATCCACAAAATTGTCTGTCTACAAAATGTCTGTACCGAGGAACAATTTACCCACATGGGGGTCTGGGATGTCTCCCACAGATCCCATTGCCCTGTAGCGCATCCACCAAGGCTCTTTTGCCAAACTCACACACACATCCTGCAAGGCCACAGCACACATACACATCGGCAATGCCTCACTCAACTTACCGGCCAGATTTTCACGAACCCGTGGTCGGGTGTCTGCGTGAGCTTAGGGGGTATCCAGTACGAGCCCCCACTGAAATGCTCAACTGTGGATCCCCCAAAAGACCACCAGAGACCAATGCAAGCAGCAAAAAGGGCTTTTATTTCTGGCTAGCTCAGTCCTCCACACACTCAGTAAAATGATTAAGCTAAGAGGCCCTGAGCCTAGGGCTTCCAGCTGTTTTATACATTCTTTGGGGAAGGCAGGGAATTAGCATACATCAGAGCATCTTTTAATTAGATACTGGAAACCTGGGTGGTGTGGGGCACACTGACTGGCCCCGCCTGTCCGCTCCCCGGAGGTGTCTGGTTGTTGCGCCTTGGGAGTGAGGCCCTGAAGAGCCCCCTGCCTCAGTCCCTGGGGGCGTGCTTGCTTGTACCGCCTCTCGGAAGAGGGGTCCCGGTTAGCCCCGCCTGCCTTCTGGGTCTGGAACTGGAAAGGCGGCTCTGGCTGGCCATGCCTCCCAGCCTTAAGACCATGTGCAGCAAGATGGCTGCCGGCAGTAACCTGGGGGCAGTCCTGCTAGTACTTAGGCTGCCCCTTAGGGAGGTCCCATGGCCTTCTGCCCTTGACTGACAGCTCGGACCGCCAATCATCGCCCATGGCTAGGTATGTTACACTTTCCTCTTCCTGCTGCCATTGCCCATACTTAAGATCTGGTCTGCTCCACTAAAACTGAGAGCAGTCTTGAACCTCTCCCCAGTCGTCTGATTGTCCAACTGCCGGCGAAAGGTTGGGTTGGGCTGGGTGCGGGCGACTCATGGCTCGTTACCTATTCTGGGTTCACACACAGCAGGGTGCGCTTCCTTGCCTCTCCCGCTGGCTGGGAGAGCACCCGGGGTGCAGGGACCCCTGCAGGTGGGGGACTTCTGGAATAAATCCAAAATTTGTATTTCTTCTCTGGCAGTCAATCTTATTGGTGTTTATGGTTTCACTGTGAACTCTCCAGGGCATTATATGGTCTGTACTGGGAATCGAGGGGTGTGGGATAGGGCTTACAGTAAAGTCAGTCAGGTACAGAATGGGGTCTTAGTACAATATGGAGTTACTCTGGTCCTTCACTGTGGCTCTACGGCCTTTCTATAGAGCTGTGCACTCATCTCCAGCCTACTTGCGTACTATGCAAATCTCTGCAATAAATATCTGTTCTCGGTTATCATGGCACTTTTGGATTTCCTGTTAAAACCCTGACTGGTGGTTCACCCTTATTAAACTAGGCCAAATTTTAAGGTGCAGCAAATTTTGGACTATCATGTAAAAAGGAAAAATCATGATGAAACCCTGATTCAAGTTGAAAAAGATGGAAAAAGGAGTTACAGAAAGGAAAAAAATTGTGAAAGTGAAGCATCTAGAAAATAAAACCAAGCCAGATGCAGGGGATCTCGATGCAGATTTGAGAGATGGATTATGGGTAACAAGCAGGTCCTATCAGATTGCAGAACAAATTTCCCTACAACACCCAACACTACCTTCAGCTTTATTTTTGACCCCAGGACCAGAGATAAAGGAAAATGAAATCATCTCACTAAGGTCCCCAACACAACACAAAATGCCAGAATTTCCTAGTGGAGTCCTACAGACTTGAGAAAAGAATCTCATCTCCTGTGCATTTTCTATGTGTATCAAGTGTAGTCCAGTCGACTTAACATATGGCTTTTTTGGTGCCCCAAATCTGTGTTGCTGAGGAGGGATAAGGTACAGAGGGGTGCGGCACAGGGAGTTCTGGCTCAGGGCTTTGCCACATGAATCAGGCTCATAAGGAAGGCAATCTCAAAACACCCAGCTGACCAGAGACAGACAAAGGTGGTGGTCCTGGGAGGGAGGGGGATCTTGCCATCCTACATTTAAAAAAATGTTGGCCACGTATAGCTCACACTTGTCTTCATAGCTACTCAGGAAGCTAACATCAAAGACCAAGTTTAAAGCAAGCGCAGGCAGAAATGCTCTACTCAGAAAAAGCTGGAAGTGGTGCTGTTGCTTAAGTGGTAGAGACATAAGCTTGAACAAGGGAAGCTCAGGGACATCACTCAGGCCCAGAGTGCCAGCCTCAGAACTGGAACACACACACACACACACACACACACACACACACACACACACACCCCTAGAGAAAGGCTGCAATTCACTATGTCACCTTGTGAGTGCCAGGTATCTTGATCCATGACACCACTTCCATCTTTCTCCCCCATCTCTCCCAACCCACCCTCTCATGTGTGCTAGTTTCATTTCCACATTTAGGCATGTAATATTAGGAATTCATTTGTCCACGTTCCCTCTGTCCATTCATGTACCCTGATTACCCTTGACCTCTTTCCTCTCCTCCACACCACAAGTCCTGGTATTCTGTGTGTGTGTGTGTGTGTGTGTGTGTGTGTGTGTGTGTGTGCCTGTCCTGGGGCTGGAACACAAGGCCTGTGCCTTATCATTAAGCAATAATGCCTAAGGCTAGTGTTCTACCATTGGCACACAGCTCCACTTCCAGCATTTTGGTGGGGGTTTATTGGAAATGGATTCTCAGAGACTTTTCCTGCTGGGGCTGGCTTTGAACCATGGTCCTCAAATCTCAGTCAGCCACCTGATCATCAAGGATTTGACGAGTGAAAATGTGCCAAAGGCTGATATACTTTGTTTTTCTTCAAATATCTCTGAAACATCAGAAAACTGGAACCAAGTGCTTAGTGAAAGGAAAGAATAAAAGTATATGAAATGAAATTCAAATTGACCTGTCTCTAGTTACAACTGATGACTGTGCCATTACTTGAAAAATGAGTAAAAGCAGCTTATTAACTGAAATAATTCCAACTATGTAAATTAATATCTAATGGCAAAAGAAACCCGCTTGAAGAGGTATGTAAGTTTCTTCTTAGGAGGTGTTATTTTGTCCAGGGCATTTCCTGTCCCTAAAGCCATGCACACAATTTATATTAGGCCTTATCAAGATGATGTAGCACTTGGGGACAAAGATGCAGCCCAGAAGCCCTGTACTGGAGGCCAAGATGGAGAAGACCTCCACAGCCACCATGACCTTGCCCTTGGCACTGTGGTAGACAGGCAGGAAGGTGAGCCACACACTGCAGAACACCAGCATGCTGAAGGTCAGGAACTTGGCTTCATTGAAGGTGTCAGGCAGGTTCCTGGCCAGGAAAGCCACAGTGAAGCTGGTCAGGGCCAGGGAGCCCAGGAATCCCAAGACACAGTAGAAGGCAGTGAGGGAGCCCTTGTTACACAGGATGATGAGGTGGCCATGTTCAGAGTATGTGTCTGTGTCAATGAAGGGAGGAGAGGTTCCCAGCCAGATCCCACAGAGAGTCACCTGGATCAGGAGGCAGATGGGAATGATGAAGTTAGGAGCCCCTGACACCAGCAGCCACCTCATCCTTCTCCCTGGAGTAGTGACCTTGAAGGCCAGAACCACAGTGACAGTCTTGGCCAAAACAGCAGAAACAGCGACAGTGAATGCAACTCCAAATGTGGTTTGCTGTAGCATGCAGGTGACTGTGTTGGGTCGGCCAATAAAGAGTAAAGAACAGAGGAAACAGAAGATGAGGGAGAGGAGCAGGATGTAGCTGAGAGCCTGGTTATTTGCCTTCACAATAGGGGTGTTGTGATGTTTCACAAAGACCCCAAGAACAGCTGCTGTGAGTGTCGATAAACCAAGAGCCAGGCAGGCCAAGGCCATCCCCAATGGCTCCCCATAAGCCAGGAAGCTTGCAGCTCTTAGGAGGCACTGGTTTCTTTGGGTGTTGGCATACTGGTGATCTGGACACTTCACACACTGCTCCATGTCTGGTGAGGAATACAAAAAGCCATTAGTTCCTTTCCAGTGCTTAAAATGAAATTAGGCTACCCCTACCTAGAAAAAAATTCTGACATATTGATAATTACTCGCATCAACTTCATATGACCAAGTATTATTAGACTTATTTAGTATTATTTTTATAATTTCATTATGTTCCTACACTTGGCTCTAAATTCTAGTTGGAACTATTAATTTGCAATGAAAATCATTCATTTTCTTCTCTGCCATTCCTAATGTCCTAACAATAATTTTTTGACATCACTTCATTCTTCCATACTATTTTTCTGCCATTTTGGACACAACTCAATATCCTTATTGAAAATGAATACGAAAATATGTTGATTTTATTTTGTCTCTGATTCTTATAGATAGGAGCACTTTTGTCCTTCCTTGTAATTGTGACATTTGCTTTTCCTACTCACCTGTAAAGCACTAGAGTACAGAGATTATAATTATTCTTTGAAGCTATACAGTCAGGCCATGCAGAAGAGTTGAACCAAACAAGAGCATTTTCTCTGCTTTGATAAGAGTTCTGGACAACTAGAAAATAAAGATCTGTGTTTTCTGTATAATGTAAAAAAATTTTGCAAAACGTGGAGACCTCATTTTAACAGTATTTTGTATTCTATATGATAGAAAATATTCTAACATTACTCAGTATTTAAATAAATGTACATACATTATACTAGAAAAAGTTAACCCTATATACAATTCAGAGCCCATGATTTTTTTTTCTTTTCTAGAAGCAGTATCATCCATTGTTGTAATTCAACTACTAAGTGAATGAAGGAAGACTTTGAGTGCAATTCCAATACACGACATTCATAGTCCTTTTCATGGTTTGTGGGGCACTAGGAGAGAACCTGTATGTCTCCCTCTGCTGTGAACTTACCTGTCCCATTAGCCATCTCATTCTCTGTGCAAGGGGTACAATCAAAGCAACAGGCAGCCTTTCCCTCCTGAAGGGATTTCCTGAATCCAGGACCACAACTCTCACTGCAGACAGAAAGAACAGGCTGAGGAACATCAGATATGTGTTAGAGACTGTTTAGGCTTTTCCTAACATTCCCAAAGCTTCCTTATTTGAATGACTAATTCACTGACTGGATTTATGTGTATTGTTATACTACTCTAAGGAATCAAAGTCATTCAAATTCCGTAGAGTAGTATAACAATACACATAAATCCAGTCAGTGAATTGAATGCTGCTATGGATTCCACATCCTGTCACCACAAAAGCTTTACGTGCTACCTCATTCAATGATTCCTCTCATGAAAGAGATCTAAGTAGCAGCTCAACTAATCATTAAATGAATTCACCAGTAAAGGGAACAAAATAACCCTTTCAAATACATAAAGCAATTCCTTTGGTACTTCATT
>NW_025961203.1:0-31346 GCF_023159225.1 Perognathus longimembris pacificus | reverse complement strand
CTGTCTTCTGGAGTTGCCTCAAGGTCAGCTCGGTGCACCTGGGTTAGGTGTTCTCCACAAACAGGCTGCACCTGCGCATGGTCAGCGTTCCTCCAGGCTTCCCCACACAGACAAGCGGCGGCTGCCTGGTAGAACGGGTGTACAGAAGCCCAGGCCCACCACCGAGCCACAGTGAGCCTGACTAGCTTTGTAGGCCCGAACACAACTAGAGGGCCCTCAGAGAAAGGAGCTGCTTCCTAGCCTCAGTGGCAAGTCTGCTTGTTCCAGGCAGAACTGACCTAAACCAGTCCAGTGCACCTTGACCTCGCACTTCCTCTTTGCCCCTCCCCTCTTGATCTGTGATGTCCTATAAGCCCTGCCCCTTCACCTCACTTCCTGTCTCATGCTCCACCTCTTTCAAGCTGATGCTGCATAAGCCCCACCCCTGCAGCTCTCACTTCCACCCCCGTGCCCCTCCCCTCTCATGCTGTGATACCCCATAAACCAGGCCCCTTTAGCTCTAGCTTCCAGGCTCTTGCCCCGCCCCTCTGTGCTGTGATGCCACAAAAGCCCCACCCCTGCATCTCAGGCCCCACTCCTCCACACACTTCCACAGCCACCCTACAACCGTGGCATGGGCCTGCAAAGACAAAGCCATAGCTAAAAGGATCGGCATTGACGAAACCAGCTCCTGGTTTGAGGCCTAGCCTCACCAAAGCCACATCAGGAAGGGCCCAAAAGAGCAAACAGGGGAGGCAGGCTGCACTTCTCCACACACTTTCACAAACACCCCACACTCATTCCCTGGTCCCCACCTGGCAGGAAGCTCAGCTTAGCTCTGCTTGTCTTCCGGAGTTGCCTCAAGGTCAGCTCGGTGCACCTGGGTCCAGCCTTCTCCACCAACAAGCTGCATCTGCGCACGGTCGTCCAGGCTTCCCAACATGGAAAAGTGGCTGCTGCCTGGTGGGACGGGTGTATGGAAGCCCAGACCCACCACCAAACCACAGTGAGCCTGACCAGCTTTGTAGGCCCGAACACAACTAGAGGACCCTCAGAGAAAGGAGCTCTTCCTTAGCCACCTGGCAGGTCTGCTGGTTCAAGGCAGAGCAACCTAAACCAGTCCAGCGCCCAAGCTACGCCCCTTGACCTCTGACTTCCCCTCCCCTCTTGTTCTGTGTCACACCATAAGCACTGTCCCTTCACCTCTCACTTCCTTGCCCTTGGCCCTCCCCTCTCACGTTGTGATGCCCCAGAAGCACCGCCCATGCACCTCAAGCTTCCAGGTTCTTGCTCCACCTCCCCGCCCCCTAGATGCTCCTTCTGCCCCAGCACCTCACACTTACACACCCTTACCCCTCCCCTCTCCTGCTGTGATGCCCCACAAGCCACCCCCCCCTGCACCTCAGGCCCCACTCCTCCACACACATTCACAGCCAACCACAACCATTGCCTGGGGATGCCAAGGCTGAAAGCACAAGCACAAGCTAAAGCTAAAGGCTCCGAAGGCCTGGTTTGAGGCCAGCCTCAACAAAGTCACTTCAGGAAGGGCACAAATGAGCAAACACGAGAGGCAGGCCGTGCTCCTCCACACATTCATCCCCACCCACAACCTTGGTCAGGGCCTGCCCCACCTCAGGACCTGGCCGCGGCCTCCACGGCGCCCTCCGGGGCCGGGCTTTCCCTCGGCCCCGCTCCGCCCTCGGCCCCCCGCCGGCTACGGGGCGACCACGGGCGACCCGGGACCACAGGCCCGGAGGGCCGGGCGCGGAGCACTCCCCTCAGGTCTCCGCCCGAGGCGGAAGGCCGCGCCGCCCGGGCCTCGGCGGCCCCGGCCCCGCACTGCGGCGGGAGCTGGGCGGGAGCTGGGCGGCGCCCGGCGTCCCGACGCCCACACCTCCAGGACGGGGAGGGGCCGGGAGGGAGCCCGGGTCACCCCCGCCGGAGGGAAGCGGGGAGGGCGGCGTGACTGTTTACCTTTCCTCCCGCCCGCGCCTCGCCCCGCGGGCCGGGCCCAGCGCCTCTCCCGGCGACCGCCACGCGCAGCCCTGGCCCCGGCCCAGGAAGCCCGCGGTGACTCAGCGATTTCCCCACCGCCGATTCCCGCCTCTCCGGCCTCTCGTGTGAAATCTCGCGATATCGCCGATGGGTAGGCCCGGCGCCCGCCGCAGCTCCCAGCGCCCGGCCGTGGAGGGAAGTCGGGCCGTGCCCTTTGAGTAACTTTGGTTTACAATGAGTGAAGCAGCCGCCGGTGGCTCCCGCCCGCCGTCCCAGCTACTCAGGAGGCTGAGCTCTGAGAATTGCGGGGCAAGGCCAGCCCGGGCAGCCAAGTCGGTGAGCGTCTTGGGTGCTGACCCTGAGTGTTTGTGCTCAAGGCTGCAGCTCTACTTGCAGATTTGTGTGGTTGACTGGAGATAAGAATCTCATGGACTTTTCTGCCTGGCCTGGGCCGGCTTCGAACCATGATCCTCTGATCCCAGCCTCCTGAAAAGCTGGGACTAAAGGCAAAAGCCACCTGCACGCAGCTTTGTTCAACTGGTAGAGCACTAGCCTTGCGCACAAACGCTCAGAGACAGTACCCAGGCCGTGAGTTCAAGTCCCAGGAACAGCATGAGTACATGCAGCACACGTGCATGTGCGTGTGCACACTCACACACAATCTTCTCTGTAGGTCTTAAAATTGCCAAGACTGCACCATCATGCATGTGTCACTGTAGGGAGCATTGGAAAGGAGTGTTCACCAGTGTTGTTAAGCGTAAGCCGCAGTTTATGGTTTCAAGGAGAAAATGAAGCATATGACCAAGGGTCATCAAATGTTTAAGAAGCACTGTGGGGGGCTGGGGATATAGCCTAGTGGCAAGAGTGCCTGCCTCGGATACACGAGGCCCTAGGTTCGATTCCCCAGCACCACATATACAGAAAACGGCCAGAAGGGGCGCTGTGGCTCAAGTGGCAGAGTGCTAGCCTTGAGCGGGAAGAAGCCAGGGACAGTGCTCAGGCCCTGAGTCCAAGGCCCAGGACTGGCAAAAAAAAAAAAAAAAAAAAAAAAAAAGAAGCACTTTGGGCTCACACCTGTAATCCCAGGAACTCAGGACACTGAGATTTAAGGATCATGGTTGGAAGCCACTCCAGGCAGAAAAGTCGATGAGAATCTCATCTCTAATTAACCACATTCTGACAGTAGGGTCTCTAGTATAACTAGGATGCTTCTTATAAAGTGGGACCTGGACAGATTTGCACAAAATGCTCTTTGGAGAAAATGCAGTATGAAAGAAAATAAAGGCTGCTCCTATTTCTGCTTTCTCTACAAAGTGTGTCGGAATTCAGAGTTCTTCAAGCTCTTCAGTACCTAGGACAGTGAACCAGAAATGATTAGGAAACATCTTACCTGATGCTGTCTTCTGTTTACCTTATGCTGTCTTCTGTACACCTTATGCTGTCTTCTGTACACACTGGCCAGACTCAGACTCGAGTAAAGTTTTACAATACTTTCTTTACCAGATGTCCTGTCCTGTCAGTCCACAGCTTCTCAACACAAATGTAAGAGCAGTAATCAGAAAGCAAGGAGACACAGCTTGTAACCAGTGGCCCACACCTATACTCCTAGCTATTCAGAAGGCTGAGATCTGAAGATCGTGGTTTGAAGCCAGGCTATGCAGGAAAATAAGACTTATCAACTTAAATGTAGAACTGTAGCTCAAGTGGGAGAGTACTAACCTTGAGCAAAAATGTTCAGGGACAAAACACAATTCCTAAGTTAAGGATCCACCAACACACACACACACACACACACACACACACACTCTCTCTCTCTCTCTCTCTCTCACTCTCTCTCTCAAATAAAAACAGAGACTGGGTTTTAATACAAGTAATTTTGAAGCAATACCCTTGGAGAACTGTTACAGAAAAGGAGTACTGTAGACTCCATTTTGTCCTTGTTAGCATTTCCCTAGCCTCAGGGCCTCAGCTCCTCCCACTAGCCCCCAGATCCACCTATACCTAAGGAGCCACTCCTACTCCTACTCACTACCTACCTACTTCCCCTTTATCCCCAGAGAGAGAAGCTGCCACCTGCATAAGGTGCAGACTGCCACATAGCTCTACTCCGCAGAAAAGTGCGATGCTATATAGGCGACAGAGGAAAAACAAAACAAAAAGTCACACAGAAGCTCCTTACTAGAAAACTTTAGTAAAACCAGTCTTAAGGGAACTGATTGGGTAAAGGGATGAGGTTCAGTGTTGAGTTGCTTGCCTAGCTTGTAGGAGGCCTTGAAACACAATAAATTTTAAATTCATCAAAAAGAAAATTAAATGCCTTTCAATGTGGAACAAATTGTGTTTAAGAGCTATGTAATAAAAATAAAATGTTTCCCACACAGCTCCTCAGCCCCTAACCCACAATCACAGCAGGACAAGACCAAAAGCAAAACTGAATGCATAGCAAAGACTCAGAGGCTTCGGCAGGGGCCTAGGGTCACTGAAGTTGTTACAAAGCAGGACAAAATAGGCTGCCCTTCCTCACACATGCCTTCACCTCGTTCTCCAGGCCCCAGGATGGATATGAAAGTATAAATGAAAACTTGATGTAGACTTGAAGAGAGGCCAGGGGCCTGGGCAAGGCATAAGTTCTCCAGAGCAGGTTCTAATGGGGGCCATCCACACTGTTCTACCTTGGGCTATCGAGCCAGAACCTCTATTCATGATTCCAAGCTTCCAGGCTCTACAGTTTTTATTCTGACACTCTGTGCATTTTCTCTTCAAAATGCCTACAAAGGCTGGAAATCATGAAGATCAAAGGCGGCATAAAAAGAACCAGGGCTAAGAGCTGAGGTACTTGCCTAGCTTGTGGAAGGTCATGGAACACAATACCACTGGAACTCACAAAAAAGAAAGTGAAATACTTTTGTATGCCTAATAAAATGTGGCTCACTCCTGTCATCCTAGCTACTCAAGAGGCAGAGACGAGAGGATCCAGGTTCAAAGCCAGCTCAGGCAGGAAAGTTCTAAGACTGTTATCTCCAATGACCAACCAGAAAACCAGAAGTGGCGCTGTGACTCAGGTGATAGAGCACTAGTCTTCAGCCGAAGACCTTGAGGACAGAACTCAGGCACACAGTTCACACCTCACATCCAGCAAAGAAAAACATTTAAATAAATAAAAGTTTTAAAATAAATGTGTGTAAGAAAGACCTATATGATAAAAATGAAAATATTTTTTTTGCCAATCCTAGAGCTTGAACTCATGCTCTAGGCACTGTCCCTGAGCTTCTTTTGCTCAAAGGAAGTACTCTACCACTTGAGCCACATCAACACTTGCTGCTTTTTCTGTTTGTGCTGCTGAGGAATCCAACAGAGGGTTTGATGAATGCTAGGCGAGCACCCTACCACTAAGCCACATTCCCACCCCCAAATATCTTTTTGTGCTGGTCCTGGGGCTTGAACTCAGGCATGAGCCCTCTACAACTTGAGACACAGCTCTGCTTCCACTAGAGGTTTTTTTGTTGTTGATTGGTGATATAGAGCCTCATGGACTTTGCTACCAGGGCTGGATTCATACTGCAATCAACAGATTTTGGCCTCCTGAGTACATAGGATTACAGGCATAAGGAAAAAACATTTTCCACACATCCCCTCCACCCTAAACTCCGTGCCCTCTGCAAGACCTGGATTGGGGCCTATGTTCTCCTAACCAAGATTTGTTGGGTCCACGGAGCCCATCCTACATTGGACTGGACACCTACCATTCCAACGCTCAACACTTAGGCCTCTCCTCTGTTGAGTGGGATCAAAGCCATGGATGATGGAAGGAAAAACAGGAAAAGGCCATTTAGGCCACACTTTCTGCTCCTGCCTTCTGCTACCTCCATCCAGCTCCTAATGAGACATCTCACGCCAGGCCTGGGGGCAGTGATGGCCCACTGAGACCACCATGGGACAAGACTCAGCATAAAGGTGCTTGCCTGCCTGGCATGGAATGCTCCAAAAACTACACAAAATACCTTGGTATGCCAAGTAAAATGTGCAATAAACAAGAGAGGCAGGCTGAACTTCACCACACACTTTCACAAATACCCCAACACCCATGCCCTGAGCCTGCCTAGACTGGAATCACCATCTAAAGTCTCTGCAGTGACTGGAAGCCTGGATCCAGAAGCCTGGTTTGGGACTGTTGTAATGTAAATTATCAGAGAAACCACATTCTGAAGGATCCAATCTTGGAGTCATTATTAGAATGCAAATAGTCTATAGGCAGGCAATTGTTACAATGGCCTGCTGCCCCCAAATATATTTATCACTGTTAGGAAACAGGCTAGAGAGGAAAGAAAGAACAAAAACTATACTAACAAACTAATTCAGCTCCAAGAGCTGATTTGGGACACCATGTTGACCAGAGATGAGACAGGAGACAGGACACAGGATGCAAACACGGAGATGTATGGGATGGTATAATGGCACCAGTGGTTGTCTGGGCCTAAATATGGTAAAGTCAGGGGACAGGGTAATAGGAAGCTGCTATTCACAAGCACTGGACTGACAGGTTCAGTAACCTACAAGGGAAGTACTCACACCTGTCTCCAGGAATTCAGGCACAACCATCAACAGGGGGTCAGAATTCCCTCCCTCCACCATGAAGAAGAGATGCCAGACCCTACAATTCAACATGTGGCCAAGATGGCACCGGAGAGACCTGACCTCCTTACTTCAGGGCCTAGCCACCCTGAAGCCACTACAGGAAGGCCACAAACGAACAAACAAGAGAGGAAGGCCGCACTTCTGCACACACAAACACCGCACACCCATGTTCTGGACCTGAAAGTGCCAGCTAAAAGTTTGACAATGACTGAAGCCGGCTATGGACGCCTGGTTTGGGGACTGCCTCGCCCAAGCCACTTTAGGAGAAGCAGATGGTATTTCTCCACACTGTCCCTCACCTGTATCCATGCCCTGGGCCTGCCTAGACTGAAAGTGCCAACTAAAAGCCAGCTCTAGAAGCCTGGTTTGGGGACTGGCCTGACCAAAGCCACTTCAGGAAGGACACAAACCAACAGAGAGAGGCAGGAAGGCAGGTAATACAAACCAACACCCATGCCATGGGCCTTCCAAACTGAAAGCACTGGCTCTGCAGTGACTGGGAGCCAGCTCTGGAGGCGTGGTTTGAGGCCTAGCCTCACTGAAGCCACTTCAGGAAGGGCACAAACAAGCAAACAGGAGAGGCAGGCCCCACTCCTCCACA
Source organism: Perognathus longimembris pacificus (assembly GCF_023159225.1). Lineage (NCBI taxonomy): Eukaryota > Metazoa > Chordata > Mammalia > Rodentia > Heteromyidae > Perognathus > Perognathus longimembris. The sequence continues at coordinate 24,136 of NW_025961203.1, read as the reverse complement.
CTTTCACAAACACCCCACAACCATGGCCTGGGCCTGCCAAAACTGAAAGCCCGCTAAATGCTCAGCACTGACTGGGGAAGCCAGCTCTGGAGGCCTGTTTTGAGTTGTTAGCCTCACAAAAGCCACTTCAGGAAGGGCCCAATAGAGCAAACAGGAGAGGCAGGCCATGCTTCTCCACACACATTCACAAGCACCCCACACCCATGCCCTGGGCCACACCTGCCTGGAGGCTCAGCTTAGCTCTGTCTTCTGGAGTTGCCTCAAGGTCAGCTCGGTGCACCTGGGTTAGGTGTTCTCCACAAACAGGCTGCACCTGCGCATGGTCAGCGTTCCTCCAGGCTTCCCCACACAGACAAGCGGCGGCTGCCTGGTAGAACGGGTGTACAGAAGCCCAGGCCCACCACCGAGCCACAGTGAGCCTGACTAGCTTTGTAGGCCCGAACACAACTAGAGGGCCCTCAGAGAAAGGAGCTGCTTCCTAGCCTCAGTGGCAAGTCTGCTTGTTCCAGGCAGAACTGACCTAAACCAGTCCAGTGCACCTTGACCTCGCACTTCCTCTTTGCCCCTCCCCTCTTGATCTGTGATGTCCTATAAGCCCTGCCCCTTCACCTCACTTCCTGTCTCATGCTCCACCTCTTTCAAGCTGATGCTGCATAAGCCCCACCCCTGCAGCTCTCACTTCCACCCCCGTGCCCCTCCCCTCTCATGCTGTGATACCCCATAAACCAGGCCCCTTTAGCTCTAGCTTCCAGGCTCTTGCCCCGCCCCTCTGTGCTGTGATGCCACAAAAGCCCCACCCCTGCATCTCAGGCCCCACTCCTCCACACACTTCCACAGCCACCCTACAACCGTGGCATGGGCCTGCAAAGACAAAGCCATAGCTAAAAGGATCGGCATTGACGAAACCAGCTCCTGGTTTGAGGCCTAGCCTCACCAAAGCCACATCAGGAAGGGCCCAAAAGAGCAAACAGGGGAGGCAGGCTGCACTTCTCCACACACTTTCACAAACACCCCACACTCATTCCCTGGTCCCCACCTGGCAGGAAGCTCAGCTTAGCTCTGCTTGTCTTCCGGAGTTGCCTCAAGGTCAGCTCGGTGCACCTGGGTCCAGCCTTCTCCACCAACAAGCTGCATCTGCGCACGGTCGTCCAGGCTTCCCAACATGGAAAAGTGGCTGCTGCCTGGTGGGACGGGTGTATGGAAGCCCAGACCCACCACCAAACCACAGTGAGCCTGACCAGCTTTGTAGGCCCGAACACAACTAGAGGACCCTCAGAGAAAGGAGCTCTTCCTTAGCCACCTGGCAGGTCTGCTGGTTCAAGGCAGAGCAACCTAAACCAGTCCAGCGCCCAAGCTACGCCCCTTGACCTCTGACTTCCCCTCCCCTCTGGTTCTGTGTCACACCATAAGCACTGTCCCTTCACCTCTCACTTCCTTGCCCTTGGCCCTCCCCTCTCACGTTGTGATGCCCCAGAAGCACCGCCCATGCACCTCAAGCTTCCAGGTTCTTGCTCCACCTCCCCGCCCCCTAGATGCTCCTTCTGCCCCAGCACCTCACACTTACACACCCTTACCCCTCCCCTCTCCTGCTGTGATGCCCCACAAGCCACCCCCCCCTGCACCTCAGGCCCCACTCCTCCACACACATTCACAGCCAACCACAACCATTGCCTGGGGATGCCAAGGCTGAAAGCACAAGCACAAGCTAAAGCTAAAGGCTCCGAAGGCCTGGTTTGAGGCCAGCCTCAACAAAGTCACTTCAGGAAGGGCACAAATGAGCAAACACGAGAGGCAGGCCGTGCTCCTCCACACATTCATCCCCACCCCACAACCTTGGTCAGGGCCTGCCCCACCTCAGGACCTGGCCGCGGCCTCCACGGCGCCCTCCGGGGCCGGGCTTTCCCTCGGCCCCGCTCCGCCCTCGGCCCCCCGCCGGCTACGGGGCGACCACGGGCGACCCGGGACCACAGGCCCGGAGGGCCGGGCGCGGAGCACTCCCCTCAGGTCTCCGCCCGAGGCGGAAGGCCGCGCCGCCCGGGCCTCGGCGGCCCCGGCCCCGCACTGCGGCGGGAGCTGGGCGGGAGCTGGGCGGCGCCCGGCGTCCCGACGCCCACACCTCCAGGACGGGGAGGGGCCGGGAGGGAGCCCGGGTCACCCCGCCGGAGGGAAGCGGGGAGGGCGGCGTGACTGTTTACCTTTCCTCCCGCCCGCGCCTCGCCCCGCGGGCCGGGCCCAGCGCCTCTCCCGGCGACCGCCACGCGCAGCCCTGGCCCCGGCCCAGGAAGCCCACGGTGACTCAGCGATTTCCCCACCGCCGATTCCCGCCTCTCCGGCCTCTCGTGTGAAATCTCGCGATATCGCCGATGGGTAGGCCCGGCGCCCGCCGCAGCTCCCAGCGCCCGGCCGTGGAGGGAAGTCGGGCCGTGCCCTTTGAGTAACTTTGGTTTACAATGAGTGAAGCAGCCGCCGGTGGCTCCCGCCCGCCGTCCCAGCTACTCAGGAGGCTGAGCTCTGAGAATTGCGGGGCAAGGCCAGCCCGGGCAGCCAAGTCCGTGAGCGTCTTGGGTGCTGACCCTGAGTGTTTGTGCTCAAGGCTGCAGCTCTACTTGCAGATTTGTGTGGTTGACTGGAGATAAGAATCTCATGGACTTTTCTGCCTGGCCTGGGCCGGCTTCGAACCATGATCCTCTGATCCCAGCCTCCTGAAAAGCTGGGACTAAAGGCAAAAGCCACCTGCACGCAGCTTTGTTCAAGTGGTAGAGCACTAGCCTTGCGCACAAACGCTCAGAGACAGTACCCAGGCCGTGAGTTCAAGTCCCAGGAACAGCATGAGTACATGCAGCACACGTGCATGTGCGTGTGCACACTCACACACAATCTTCTCTGTAGGTCTTAAAATTGCCAGACTGCACCATCATGCATGTGTCACTGTAGGGAGCATTGGAAAGGAGTGTTCACCAGTGTTGTTAAGCGTAAGCCGCAGTTTATGGTTTCAAGGAGAAAATGAAGCATATGACCAAGGGTCATCAAATGTTTAAGAAGCACTGTGGGGGGCTGGGGATATAGCCTAGTGGCAAGAGTGCCTGCCTCGGATACACGAGGCCCTAGGTTCGATTCCCCAGCACCACATATACAGAAAACGGCCAGAAGGGGCGCTGTGGCTCAAGTGGCAGAGTGCTAGCCTTGAGCGGGAAGAAGCCAGGGACAGTGCTCAGGCCCTGAGTCCAAGGCCCAGGACTGGCAAAAAAAAAAAAAAAAAAAAAAAAAGAAGCACTTTGGGCTCACACCTGTAATCCCAGGAACTCAGGACACTGAGATTTAAGGATCATGGTTGGAAGCCACTCCAGGCAGAAAAGTCGATGAGAATCTCATCTCTAATTAACCACATTCTGACAGTAGGGTCTCTAGTATAACTAGGATGCTTCTTATAAAGTGGGACCTGGACAGATTTGCACAAAATGCTCTTTGGAGAAAATGCAGTATGAAAGAAAATAAAGGCTGCTCCTATTTCTGCTTTCTCTACAAAGTGTGTCGGAATTCAGAGTTCTTCAAGCTCTTCAGTACCTAGGACAGTGAACCAGAAATGATTAGGAAACATCTTACCTGATGCTGTCTTCTGTTTACCTTATGCTGTCTTCTGTACACCTTATGCTGTCTTCTGTACACACTGGCCAGACTCAGACTCGAGTAAAGTTTTACAATACTTTCTTTACCAGATGTCCTGTCCTGTCAGTCCACAGCTTCTCAACACAAATGTAAGAGCAGTAATCAGAAAGCAAGGAGACACAGCTTGTAACCAGTGGCCCACACCTATACTCCTAGCTATTCAGAAGGCTGAGATCTGAAGATCGTGGTTTGAAGCCAGGCTATGCAGGAAAATAAGACTTATCAACTTAAATGTAGAACTGTAGCTCAAGTGGGAGAGTACTAACCTTGAGCAAAAATGTTCAGGGACAAAACACAATTCCTAAGTTAAGGATCCACCAACACACACACACACACACACACACACACACACACTCTCTCTCTCTCTCTCTCTCTCTCTCTCTCTCAAATAAAAACAGAGACTGGGTTTTAATACAAGTAATTTTGAAGCAATACCCTTGGAGAACTGTTACAGAAAAGGAGTACTGTAGACTCCATTTTGTCCTTGTTAGCATTTCCCTAGCCTCAGGGCCTCAGCTCCTCCCACTAGCCCCCAGATCCACCTATACCTAAGGAGCCACTCCTACTCCTACTCACTACCTACCTACTTCCCCTTTATCCCCAGAGAGAGAAGCTGCCACCTGCATAAGGTGCAGACTGCCACATAGCTCTACTCCGCAGAAAAGTGCGATGCTATATAGGCGACAGAGGAAAAACAAAACAAAAAGTCACACAGAAGCTCCTTACTAGAAAACTTTAGTAAAACCAGTCTTAAGGGAACTGATTGGGTAAAGGGATGAGGTTCAGTGTTGAGTTGCTTGCCTAGCTTGTAGGAGGCCTTGAAACACAATAAATTTTAAATTCATCAAAAAGAAAATTAAATGCCTTTCAATGTGGAACAAATTGTGTTTAAGAGCTATGTAATAAAAATAAAATGTTTCCCACACAGCTCCTCAGCCCCTAACCCACAATCACAGCAGGACAAGACCAAAAGCAAAACTGAATGCATAGCAAAGACTCAGAGGCTTCGGCAGGGGCCTAGGGTCACTGAAGTTGTTACAAAGCAGGACAAAATAGGCTGCCCTTCCTCACACATGCCTTCACCTCGTTCTCCAGGCCCCAGGATGGATATGAAAGTATAAATGAAAACTTGATGTAGACTTGAAGAGAGGCCAGGGGCCTGGGCAAGGCATAAGTTCTCCAGAGCAGGTTCTAATGGGGGCCATCCACACTGTTCTACCTTGGGCTATCGAGCCAGAACCTCTATTCATGATTCCAAGCTTCCAGGCTCTACAGTTTTTATTCTGACACTCTGTGCATTTTCTCTTCAAAATGCCTACAAAGGCTGGAAATCATGAAGATCAAAGGCGGCATAAAAAGAACCAGGGCTAAGAGCTGAGGTACTTGCCTAGCTTGTGGAAGGTCATGGAACACAATACCACTGGAACTCACAAAAAAGAAAGTGAAATACTTTTGTATGCCTAATAAAATGTGGCTCACTCCTGTCATCCTAGCTACTCAAGAGGCAGAGACGAGAGGATCCAGGTTCAAAGCCAGCTCAGGCAGGAAAGTTCTAAGACTGTTATCTCCAATGACCAACCAGAAAACCAGAAGTGGCGCTGTGACTCAGGTGATAGAGCACTAGTCTTCAGCCGAAGACCTTGAGGACAGAACTCAGGCACACAGTTCACACCTCACATCCAGCAAAGAAAAACATTTAAATAAATAAAAGTTTTAAAATAAATGTGTGTAAGAAAGACCTATATGATAAAAATGAAAATATTTTTTTTGCCAATCCTAGAGCTTGAACTCATGCTCTAGGCACTGTCCCTGAGCTTCTTTTGCTCAAAGGAAGTACTCTACCACTTGAGCCACATCAACACTTGCTGCTTTTTCTGTTGTGCTGCTGAGGAATCCAACAGAGGGTTTGATGAATGCTAGGCGAGCACCCTACCACTAAGCCACATTCCCACCCCCAAATATCTTTTTGTGCTGGTCCTGGGGCTTGAACTCAGGCATGAGCCCTCTACAACTTGAGACACAGCTCTGCTTCCACTAGAGGTTTTTTTTGTTGTTGATTGGTGATATAGAGCCTCATGGACTTTGCTACCAGGGCTGGATTCATACTGCAATCAACAGATTTTGGCCTCCTGAGTACATAGGATTACAGGCATAAGGAAAAAACATTTTCCACACATCCCCTCCACCCTAAACTCCGTGCCCTCTGCAAGACCTGGATTGGGGCCTATGTTCTCCTAACCAAGATTTGTTGGGGTCCACGGAGCCCATCCTACATTGGACTGGACACCTACCATTCCAACGCTCAACACTTAGGCCTCTCCTCTGTTGAGTGGGATCAAAGCCATGGATGATGGAAGGAAAAACAGGAAAAGGCCATTTAGGCCACACTTTCTGCTCCTGCCTTCTGCTACCTCCATCCAGCTCCTAATGAGACATCTCACGCCAGGCCTGGGGGGCAGTGATGGCCCACTGAGACCACCATGGGGACAAGACTCAGCATAAAGGTGCTTGCCTGCCTGGCATGGAATGCTCCAAAAACTACACAAAATACCTTGGTATGCCAAGTAAAATGTGCAATAACAAGAGAGGCAGGCTGAACTTCACCACACACTTTCACAAATACCCCAACACCCATGCCCTGAGCCTGCTAGACTGGAATCACCATCTAAAGTCTCTGCAGTGACTGGAAGCCTGGATCCAGAAGCCTGGTTTGGGACTGTTGTAATGTAAATTATCAGAGAAACCACATTCTGAAGGATCCAATCTTGGAGTCATTATTAGAATGCAATAGTCTATAGGCAGGCAATTGTTACAATGGCCTGCTGCCCCCAAATATATTTATCACTGTTAGGAAACAGGCTAGAGAGGAAAGAAAGAACAAAAACTATACTAACAAACTAATTCAGCTCCAAGAGCTGATTTGGGACACCATGTTGACCAGAGATGAGACAGGAGACAGGACACAGGATGCAAACACGGAGATGTATGGGATGGTATAATGGCACCAGTGGTTGTCTGGGCCTAAATATGGTAAAGTCAGGGGACAGGGTAATAGGAAGCTGCTATTCACAAGCACTGGACTGACAGGTTCAGTAACCTACAAGGGAAGTACTCACACCTGTCTCCAGGAATTCAGGCACAACCATCAACAGGGGGTCAGAATTCCCTCCCTCCACCATGAAGAAGAGATGCCAGACCCTACAATTCAACATGTGGCCAAGATGGCACCGGAGAGACCTGACCTCCTTACTTCAGGGCCTAGCCACCCTGAAGCCACTACAGGAAGGCCACAAACGAACAAACAAGAGAGGAAGGCCGCACTTCTGCACACACAAACACCGCACACCCATGTTCTGGACCTGAAAGTGCCAGCTAAAGTTTGACAATGACTGAAGCCGGCTATGGACGCCTGGTTTGGGGACTGGCCTCGCCCAAGCCACTTTAGGAGAAGCAGATGGTATTTCTCCACACTGTCCCCTCACCTGTATCCATGCCCTGGGCCTGCCTAGACTGAAAGTGCCAACTAAAAGCCAGCTCTAGAAGCCTGGTTTGGGGGACTGGCCTGACCAAAGCCACTTCAGGAAGGACACAAACCAACAGAGAGAGGCAGGAAGGCAGGTAATACAAACCAACACCCATGCCATGGGCCTTCCAAACTGAAAGCACTGGCTCTGCAGTGACTGGGAGCCAGCTCTGGAGGCGTTGGTTTGAGGCCTAGCCTCACTGAAGCCACTTCAGGAAGGGCACAACAAGCAAACAGGAGAGGCAGGCCCCACTCCTCCACACTTTCACAAACACCCCACAACCATGGCCTGGGCCTGCCAAAACTGAAAGCCGCTAAATGCTCAGCACTGACTGGGGAAGCCAGCTCTGGAGGCCTGTTTTGAGTTGTTAGCCTCACAAAAGCCACTTCAGGAAGGGGCCCAATAGAGCAAACAGGAGAGGCAGGCCATGCTTCTCCACACACATTCACAAGCACCCCACACCCATGCCCTGGGCCACACCTGCCTGGAGGCTCAGCTTAGCTCTGTCTTCTGGAGTTGCCTCAAGGTCAGCTCGGTGCACCTGGGTTAGGTGTTCTCCACAAACAGGCTGCACCTGCGCATGGTCAGCGTTCCTCCAGGCTTCCCCACACAGACAAGCGGCGGCTGCCTGGTAGAACGGGTGTACAGAAGCCCAGGCCCACCACCGAGCCACAGTGAGCCTGACTAGCTTTGTAGGCCCGAACACAACTAGAAGGCCCTCAGAGAAAGGAGCTGCTTCCTAGCCTCAGTGGCAAGTCTGCTTGTTCCAGGCAGAACTGACCTAAACCAGTCCAGTGCACCTTGACCTCGCACTTCCTCTTTGCCCCTCCCCTCTTGATCTGTGATGTCCTATAAGCCCTGCCCCTTCACCTCACTTCCTGTCTCATGCTCCACCTCTTTCAAGCTGATGCTGCATAAGCCCCACCCCTGCAGCTCTCACTTCCACCCCCGTGCCCCTCCCCTCTCATGCTGTGATACCCCATAAACCAGGCCCCTTTAGCTCTAGCTTCCAGGCTCTTGCCCCGCCCCTCTGTGCTGTGATGCCACCAAAAGCCCCACCCCTGCATCTCAGGCCCCACTCCTCCACACACTTCCAAAGCCACCCTACAACCGTGGCATGGGCCTGCAAAGACAAAGCCATAGCTAAAAGGATCGGCATTGACGAAACCAGCTCCTGGTTTGAGGCCTAGCCTCACCAAAGCCACATCAGGAAGGGCCCAAAAGAGCAAACAGGGGAGGCAGGCTGCACTTCTCCACACACTTTCACAAACACCCCACACTCATTCCCTGGTCCCCACCTGGCAGGAAGCTCAGCTTAGCTCTGCTTGTCTTCCGAGTTGCCTCAAGGTCAGCTCGGTGCACCTGGGTCCAGCCTTCTCCACCAACAAGCTGCATCTGCGCACGGTCGTCCAGGCTTCCCAACATGGAAAAGTGGCTGCTGCCTGGTGGGACGGGTGTATGGAAGCCCAGACCCACCACCAAACCACAGTGAGCCTGACCAGCTTTGTAGGCCCGAACACAACTAGAGGACCCTCAGAGAAAGGAGCTCTTCCTTAGCCACCTGGCAGGTCTGCTGGTTCAAGGCAGAGCAACCTAAACCAGTCCAGCGCCCAAGCTACGCCCCTTGACCTCTGACTTCCCCTCCCCTCTGGTTCTGTGTCACACCATAAGCACTGTCCCTTCACCTCTCACTTCCTTGCCCTTGGCCCTCCCCTCTCACGTTGTGATGCCCCAGAAGCACCGCCCATGCACCTCAAGCTTCCAGGTTCTTGCTCCACCTCCCCGCCCCCTAGATGCTCCTTCTGCCCCAGCACCTCACACTTACACACCCTTACCCCTCCCCTCTCCTGCTGTGATGCCCCACAAGCCACCCCCCCCCTGCACCTCAGGCCCCACTCCTCCACACACATTCACAGCCAACCACAACCATTGCCCTGGGGATGCCAAGGCTGAAAGCACAAGCACAAGCTAAAGCTAAAGGCTCCGAAGGCCTGGTTGAGGCCAGCCTCAACAAAGTCACTTCAGGAAGGGCACAAATGAGCAAACACGAGAGGCAGGCCGTGCTCCTCCACACATTCATCCCACCCCACAACCTTGGGTCAGGGGCCTGCCCCACCTCAGGACCTGGCCGCGGCCTCCACGGCGCCCTCCGGGGCCGGGCTTTCCCTCGGCCCCGCTCCGCCCTCGGCCCCCCGCCGGGCTACGGGGCGACCACGGGCGACCCGGGGACCACAGGCCCGGAGGGCCGGGCGCGGAGCACTCCCCTCAGGTCTCCGCCCGAGGCGGAAGGCCGCGCCGCCCGGGCCTCGGCGGCCCCGGCCCCGCACTGCGGCGGGAGCTGGGCGGGAGCTGGGCGGCGCCCGGCGTCCCCGACGCCCCCACCTCCAGGACGGGGAGGGGCCGGGAGGGAGCCCGGGTCACCCCGCCGGAGGGAAGCGGGGAGGGCGGCGTGACTGTTTACCTTTCCTCCCGCCCGCGCCTCGCCCCGCGGGCCGGGCCCAGCGCCTCTCCCGGCGACCGCCACGCGCAGCCCTGGCCCCGGCCCAGGAAGCCCACGGGTGACTCAGCGATTTCCCCACCGCCGATTCCCGCCTCTCCGGCCTCTCGTGTGAAATCTCGCGATATCGCCGATGGGTAGGCCCGGCGCCCGCCGCAGCTCCCAGCGCCCGGCCGTGGAGGGAAGTCGGGCCGTGCCCTTTGAGTAACTTTGGTTTACAATGAGTTGAAGCAGCCGCCGGTGGCTCCCGCCCGCCGTCCCAGCTACTCAGGAGGCTGAGCTCTGAGAATTGCGGGGCAAGGCCAGCCCGGGCAGCCAAGTCCGTGAGCGTCTTGGGTGCTGACCCTGAGTGTTTGTGCTCAAGGCTGCAGCTCTACTTGCAGATTTGTGTGGTTGACTGGAGATAAGAATCTCATGGACTTTTCTGCCTGGCCTGGGCCGGCTTCGAACCATGATCCTCTGATCCCAGCCTCCTGAAAAGCTGGGACTAAAGGCAAAAGCCACCTGCACGCAGCTTTGTTCAAGTGGTAGAGCACTAGCCTTGCGCACAAACGCTCAGAGACAGTACCCAGGCCGTGAGTTCAAGTCCCAGGAACAGCATGAGTACATGCAGCACACGTGCATGTGCGTGTGCACACTCACACACAATCTTCTCTGTAGGTCTTAAAATTGCCAAGACTGCACCATCATGCATGTGTCACTGTAGGGAGCATTGGAAAGGAGTGTTCACCAGTGTTGTTAAGCGTAAGCCGCAGTTTATGGTTTCAAGGAGAAAATGAAGCATATGACCAAGGGTCATCAAATGTTTAAGAAGCACTGTGGGGGGCTGGGGATATAGCCTAGTGGCAAGAGTGCCTGCCTCGGATACACGAGGCCCTAGGTTCGATTCCCCAGCACCAACATATACAGAAAACGGCCAGAAGGGGCGCTGTGGCTCAAGTGGCAGAGTGCTAGCCTTGAGCGGGAAGAAGCCAGGGGACAGTGCTCAGGCCCTGAGTCCAAGGCCCAGGACTGGCAAAAAAAAAAAAAAAAAAAAAAAAAAGAAGCACTTTGGGCTCACACCTGTAATCCAGGAACTCAGGACACTGAGATTTAAGGATCATGGTTGGAAGCCACTCCAGGCAGAAAAGTCGATGAGAATCTCATCTCTAATTAACCACATTCTGACAGTAGGGTCTCTAGTATAACTAGGATGCTTCTTATAAAGTGGGACCTGGACAGATTTGCACAAAATGCTCTTTGGAGAAAATGCAGTATGAAAGAAAATAAAGGCTGCTCCTATTTCTGCTTTCTCTACAAAGTGTGTCGGAATTCAGAGTTCTTCAAGCTCTTCAGTACCTAGGACAGTGAACCAGAAATGATTAGGAAACATCTTACCTGATGCTGTCTTCTGTTTACCTTATGCTGTCTTCTGTACACCTTATGCTGTCTTCTGTACACACTGGCCAGACTCAGACTCGAGTAAAGTTTTACAATACTTTCTTTACCAGATGTCCTGTCCTGTCAGTCCACAGCTTCTCAACACAAATGTAAGAGCAGTAATCAGAAAGCAAGGAGACACAGCTTGTAACCAGTGGCCCACACCTATACTCCTAGCTATTCAGAAGGCTGAGATCTGAAGATCGTGGTTTGAAGCCAGGCTATGCAGGAAAATAAGACTTATCAACTTAAATGTAGAACTGTAGCTCAAGTGGGAGAGTACTAACCTTGAGCAAAAATGTTCAGGGACAAAACACAATTTCCTAAGTTAAGGATCCACCAACAACACACACACACACACACACACACACACACTCTCTCTCTCTCTCTCTCTCTCTCTCTCTCAAATAAAAACAGAGACTGGGTTTTTAATACAAGTAATTTTGAAGCAATACCCTTGGAGAACTGTTACAGAAAAGGAGTACTGTAGACTCCATTTTGTCCTTGTTAGCATTTCCCTAGCCTCAGGGCCTCAGCTCCTCCCACTAGCCCCCAGATCCACCTATACCTAAGGAGCCACTCCTACTCCTACTCACTACCTACCTACTTCCCCTTTATCCCAGAGAGAGAAGCTGCCACCTGCATAAGGTGCAGACTGCCACATAGCTCTACTCCGCAGAAAAGTGCGATGCTATATAGGCGACAGAGGAAAAACAAACAAAAAGTCACACAGAAGCTCCTTACTAGAAAACTTTAGTAAAACCAGTCTTAAGGGAACTGATTGGGTAAAGGATGAGGTTCAGTGTTGAGTTGCTTGCCTAGCTTGTAGGAGGCCTTGAAACACAATAAATTTTAAATTCATCAAAAAGAAAATTAAATGCCTTTCAATGTGGAACAAATTGTGTTTAAGAGCTATGTAATAAAAATAAAATGTTTCCCACACAGCTCCTCAGCCCCTAACCCACAATCACAGCAGGACAAGACCAAAAGCAAAACTGAATGCATAGCAAAGACTCAGAGGCTTCGGCAGGGGCCTAGGGTCACTGAAGTTGTTACAAAGCAGGACAAAATAGGCTGCCCTTCCTCACACATGCCTTCACCTCGTTCTCCAGGCCCCAGGATGGATATGAAAGTATAAATGAAAACTTGATGTAGACTTGAAGAGAGGCCAGGGGCCTGGGCAAGGCATAAGTTCTCCAGAGCAGGTTCTAATGGGGGCCATCCACACTGTTCTACCTTGGGCTATCGAGCCAGAACCTCTATTCATGATTCCAAGCTTCCAGGCTCTACAGTTTTTATTCTGACACTCTGTGCATTTTCTCTTCAAAATGCCTACAAAGGCTGGAAATCATGAAGATCAAAGGCGGCATAAAAAGAACCAGGGCTAAGAGCTGAGGTACTTGCCTAGCTTGTGGAAGGTCATGGAACACAATACCACTGGAACTCACAAAAAAGAAAGTGAAATACTTTTGTATGCTTAATAAAATGTGGCTCACTCCTGTCATCCTAGCTACTCAAGAGGCAGAGACGAGAGGATCCAGGTTCAAAGCCAGCTCAGGCAGGAAAGTTCTAAGACTGTTATCTCCAATGACCAACCAGAAAACCAGAAGTGGCGCTGTGACTCAGGTGATAGAGCACTAGTCTTCAGCCGAAGACCTTGAGGACAGAACTCAGGCACACAGTTCACACCTCACATCCAGCAAAGAAAAACATTTAAATAAATAAAAGTTTTAAAATAAATGTGTGTAAGAAAGACCTATATGATAAAAATGAAAATATTTTTTTTGCCAATCCTAGAGCTTGAACTCATGCTCTAGGCACTGTCCCTGAGCTTCTTTTGCTCAAAGGAAGTACTCTACCACTTGAGCCACATCAACACTTGCTGCTTTTTCTGTTTGTGCTGCTGAGGAATCCAACAGAGGGTTTGATGAATGCTAGGCGAGCACCCTACCACTAAGCCACATTCCCACCCCCAAATATCTTTTTGTGCTGGTCTGGGGCTTGAACTCAGGCATGAGCCCTCTACAACTTGAGACACAGCTCTGCTTCCACTAGAGGTTTTTTTTGTTGTTGATTGGTGATATAGAGCCTCATGGACTTTGCTACCAGGGCTGGATTCATACTGCAATCAACAGATTTTGGCCTCCTGAGTACATAGGATTACAGGCATAAGGAAAAAACATTTTCCACACATCCCCTCCACCCTAAACTCCGTGCCCTCTGCAAGACCTGGATTGGGGCCTATGTTCTCCTAACCAAGATTTGTTGGGGTCCACGGAGCCCATCCTACATTGGACTGGACACCTACCATTCCAACGCTCAACACTTAGGCCTCTCCTCTGTTGAGTGGGATCAAAGCCATGGATGATGGAAGGAAAAACAGGAAAAGGCCATTTAGGCCACACTTTCTGCTCCTGCCTTCTGCTACCTCCATCCAGCTCCTAATGAGACATCTCACGCCAGGCCTGGGGGCAGTGATGGCCCACTGAGACCACCATGGGACAAGAACTCAGCATAAAGGTTGCTTGCCTGCCTGGCATGGAATGCTCCAAAAACTACACAAAATACCTTGGTATGCCAAGTAAAATGTGCAATAAACAAGAGAGGCAGGCTGAACTTCACCACACACTTTCACAAATACCCCAACACCCATGCCCTGAGCCTGCCTAGACTGGAATCACCATCTAAAGTCTCTGCAGTGACTGGAAGCCTGGATCCAGAAGCCTGGTTTGGGACTGTTGTAATGTAAATTATCAGAGAAACCACATTCTGAAGGATCCAATCTTGGAGTCATTATTAGAATGCAAATAGTCTATAGGCAGGCAATTGTTACAATGGCCTGCTGCCCCCAAATATATTTATCACTGTTAGGAAACAGGCTAGAGAGGAAAGAAAGAACAAAAACTATACTAACAAACTAATTCAGCTCCAAGAGCTGATTTGGGACACCATGTTGACCAGAGATGAGACAGGAGACAGGACACAGGATGCCAAACACGGAGATGTATGGGATGGTATAATGGCACCAGTGGTTGTCTGGGCCTAAATATGGTAAAGTCAGGGGACAGGGTAATAGGAAGCTGCTATTCACAAGCACTGGACTGACAGGTTCAGTAACCTACAAGGGAAGTACTCACACCTGTCTCCAGGAATTCAGGCACAACCATCAACAGGGGGGTCAGAATTCCCTCCCTCCACCATGAAGAAGAGATGCCAGACCCTACAATTCAACATGTGGCCAAGATGGCACCGGAGAGACCTGACCTCCTTACTTCAGGGCCTAGCACCCTGAAGCCACTACAGGAAGGCCACAAACGAACAAACAAGAGAGGAAGGCCGCACTTCTGCACACACAAACACCGCACACCCATGTTCTGGACCTGAAAGTGCCAGCTAAAAGTTTGACAATGACTGAAGCCGGCTATGGACGCCTGGTTTGGGGACTGGCCTCGCCCAAGCCACTTTAGGAGAAGCAGATGGTATTTCTCCACACTGTCCCTCACCTGTATCCATGCCCTGGGCCTGCCTAGACTGAAAGTGCCAACTAAAAGCCAGCTCTAGAAGCCTGGTTTGGGGGACTGGCCTGACCAAAGCCACTTCAGGAAGGACACAAACCAACAGAGAGAGGCAGGAAGGCAGGTAATACAAACCAACACCCATGCCATGGGCCTTCCAAACTGAAAGCACTGGCTCTGCAGTGACTGGGAGCCAGCTCTGGAGGCGGGGTTTGAGGCCTAGCCTCACTGAAGCCACTTCAGGAAGGGCACAAACAAGCAAACAGGAGAGGCAGGCCCACTCCTCCACACTTTCACAAACACCCACAACCATGGCCTGGGCCTGCCAAAACTGAAAGCCCGCTAAATGCTCAGCACTGACTGGGGAAGCCAGCTCTGGAGGCCTGTTTTGAGTTGTTAGCCTCACAAAGCCACTTCAGGAAGGGCCCAATAGAGCAAACAGGAGAGGCAGGCCATGCTTCTCCCACACACATTCACAAGCACCCCACACCCATGCCCTGGGCCACACCTGCCTGGAGGCTCAGCTTAGCTCTGTCTTCTGGAGTTGCCTCAAGGTCAGCTCGGTGCACCTGGGTTAGGTGTTCTCCACAAACAGCTGCACCTGCGCATGGTCAGCGTTCCTCCAGGCTTCCCCACACAGACAAGCGGCGGCTGCCTGGTAGAACGGGTGTACAGAAGCCCAGGCCCACCACCGAGCCACAGTGAGCCTGACTAGCTTTGTAGGCCCGAACACAACTAGAAGGCCCTCAGAGAAAGGAGCTGCTTCCTAGCCTCAGTGGCAAGTCTGCTTGTTCCAGGCAGAACTGACCTAAACCAGTCCAGTGCACCTTGACCTCGCACTTCCTCTTTGCCCCCTCCCCTCTTGATCTGTGATGTCCTATAAGCCCTGCCCCTTCACCTCACTTCCTGTCTCATGCTCCACCTCTTTCAAGCTGATGCTGCATAAGCCCCACCCCTGCAGCTCTCACTTCCACCCCCGTGCCCCTCCCCTCTCATGCTGTGATACCCCATAAACCAGGCCCCTTTAGCTCTAGCTTCCAGGCTCTTGCCCCGCCCCTCTGTGCTGTGATGCCACAAAAGCCCCACCCCTGCATCTCAGGCCCCACTCCTCCACACACTTCCACAGCCACCCTACAACCGTGGCATGGGCCTGCAAAGACAAAGCCATAGCTAAAAGGATCGGCATTGACGAAACCAGCTCCTGGTTTGAGGCCTAGCCTCACCAAAGCCACATCAGGAAGGGCCCAAAAGAGCAAACAGGGGAGGCAGGCTGCACTTCTCCACACACTTTCACAAACACCCCACACTCATTCCTGGTCCCCACCTGGCAGGAAGCTCAGCTTAGCTCTGCTTGTCTTCCGGAGTTGCCTCAAGGTCAGCTCGGTGCACCTGGGTCCAGCCTTCTCCACCAACAAGCTGCATCTGCGCACGGTCGTCCAGGCTTCCCAACATGGAAAAGTGGCTGGCTGCCTGGTGGGACGGGTGTATGGAAGCCCAGACCCACCACCAAACCACAGTGAGCCTGACCAGCTTTGTAGGCCCGAACACAAACTAGAGGACCCTCAGAGAAAGGAGCTCTTCCTTAGCCACCTGGCAGGTCTGCTGGTTCAAGGCAGAGCAACCTAAACCAGTCCAGCGCCCAAGCTACGCCCCTTGACCTCTGACTTCCCCTCCCCTCTGGTTCTGTGTCCACACCATAAGCACTGTCCCTTCACCTCTCACTTCCTTGCCCTTGGCCCTCCCCTCTCACGTTGTGATGCCCCAGAAGCACCGCCCATGCACCTCAAGCTTCCAGGTTCTTGCTCCACCTCCCCGCCCCCTAGATGCTCCTTCTGCCCCAGCACCTCACACTTACACACCCTTACCCCTCCCCTCTCCTGCTGTGATGCCCCACAAGCCACCCCCCCCTGCACCTCAGGCCCCACTCCTCCACACACATTCACAGCCAACCACAACCATTGCCTGGGGATGCCAAGGCTGAAAGCACAAGCACAAGCTAAAGCTAAAGGCTCCGAAGGCCTGGTTTGAGGCCAGCCTCAACAAAGTCACTTCAGGAAGGGCACAAATGAGCAAACACGAGAGGCAGGCCGTGCTCCTCCACACATTCATCCCCACCCCACAACCTTGGTCAGGGCCTGCCCCACCTCAGGACCTGGCCGCGGGCCTCCACGGCGCCCTCCCGGGGCCGGGCTTTCCCTCGGCCCCGCTCCGCCCCTCGGCCCCCCCGCCGGCTACGGGGCGGACCACGGGCGACCCGGGACCACAGGCCCGGAGGGCCGGGCGCGGAGCACTCCCCTCAGGTCTCCGCCCGAGGCGGAAGGCCGCGCCGCCCGGGCCTCGGCGGCCCCGCCCCGCACTGCGGCGGGAGCTGGGCGGGAGCTGGGCGGCGCCCGGCGTCCCGACGCCCCCACCTCCAGGACGGGGAGGGGCCGGGAGGGAGCCCGGGTCACCCCGCCGGAGGGAAGCGGGGAGGGCGGCGTGACTGTTTACCTTTCCTCCCGCCCGCGCCTCGCCCCGCGGGCCGGGCCCAGCGCCTCTCCCCGGCGACCGCCACGCGCAGCCCCTGGCCCCGGCCCAGGAAGCCCACGGTGACTCAGCGATTTCCCCACCGCCGATTCCCGCCTCTCCGGCCTCTCGTGTGAAATCTCGCGATATCGCCGATGGGTAGGCCCGGCGCCCGCCGCAGCTCCAGCGCCCGGCCGTGGAGGGAAGTCGGGCCGTGCCCTTTGAGTAACTTTGGTTTACAATGAGTGAAGCAGCCGCCGGTGGCTCCCGCCCCGCCGTCCCAGCTACTCAGGAGGCTGAGCTCTGAGAATTGCGGGGCAAGGCCAGCCCGGGCAGCCAAGTCCGTGAGCGTCTTGGGTGCTGACCCTGAGTGTTTGTGCTCAAGGCTGCAGCTCTACTTGCAGATTTGTGTGGTTGACTGGAGATAAGAATCTCATGGACTTTTCTGCCTGGCCTGGGCCGGCTTCGAACCATGATCCTCTGATCCCAGCCTCCTGAAAAGCTGGACTAAAGGCAAAAGCCACCTGCACGCAGCTTTGTTCAAGTGGTAGAGCACTAGCCTTGCGCACAAACGCTCAGAGACCAGTACCCAGGCCGTGAGTTCAAGTCCCAGGAACAGCATGAGTACATGCAGCACACGTGCATGTGCGTGTGCACACTCACACACAATCTTCTCTGTAGGTCTTAAAATTGCCAAGACTGCACCATCATGCATGTGTCACTGTAGGGAGCATTGGAAAGGAGTGTTCACCAGTGTTGTTAAGCGTAAGCCGCAGTTTATGGTTTCAAGGAGAAATGAAGCATATGACCAAGGGTCATCAAATGTTTAAGAAGCACTGTGGGGGGCTGGGGATATAGCCTAGTGGCAAGAGTGCCTGCCTCGGATACACGAGGCCCTAGGTTCGATTCCCCAGCACCACATATACAGAAAAACGGCCAGAAGGGGCGCTGTGGCTCAAGTGGCAGAGTGCTAGCCTTGAGCGGGAAGAAGCCAGGGGACAGTGCTCAGGCCCTGAGTCCAAGGCCCAGGACTGGCAAAAAAAAAAAAAAAAAAAGAAGCACTTTGGGGCTCACACCTGTAATCCCAGGAACTCAGGACACTGAGATTTAAGGATCATGGTTGGAAGCCACTCCAGGCAGAAAAGTCGATGAGAATCTCATCTCTAATTAACCACATTCTGACAGTAGGGTCTCTAGTATAACTAGGATGCTTCTTATAAAGTGGGACCTGGACAGATTTGCACAAAATGCTCTTTGGAGAAAATGCAGTATGAAAGAAAATAAAGGCTTGCTCCTATTTCTGCTTTCTCTACAAAGTGTGTCGGAATTCAGAGTTCTTCAAGCTCTTCAGTACCTAGGACAGTGAACCAGAAATGATTAGGAAACATCTTACCTGATGCTGTCTTCTGTTTACCTTATGCTGTCTTCTGTACACACTGGCCAGACTCAGACTCGAGTAAAGTTTTACAATACTTTCTTTACCAGATGTCCTGTCCTGTCAGTCCACAGCTTCTCAACACAAATGTAAGAGCGAGTAATCAGAAAGCAAGGAGACACAGCTTGTAACCAGTGGCCCACACCTATACTCCTAGCTATTCAGAAGGCTGAGATCTGAAGATCGTGGTTTTGAAGCCAGGGCTATGCAGGAAAATAAGACTTATCAACTTAAATGTAGAACTGTAGCTCAAGTGGGAGAGTACTAACCTTGAGCAAAAATGTTCAGGGACAAAACACAATTCCTAAGTTAAGGATCCACCAACACACACACACACACACACACACACACACACACACTCTCTCTCTCTCTCTCTCTCACTCTCTCTCAAATAAAAACAGAGACTGGGTTTTAATACAAGTAATTTTGAAGCAATACCCTTGGAGAACTGTTACAGAAAAGGAGTACTGTAGACTCCATTTTGTCCTTGTTAGCATTTCCCTAGCCTCAGGGCCTCAGCTCCTCCCACTAGCCCCCAGATCCACCTATACCTAAGGAGCCACTCCTACTCCTACTCACTACCTACCTACTTCCCCCTTTATCCCCAGAGAGAGAAGCTGCCACCTGCATAAGGTGCAGACTGCCACATAGCTCTACTCCGCAGAAAAGTGCGATGCTATATAGGCGACAGAGGAAAAACAAAACAAAAAGTCACACAGAAGCTCCTTACTAGAAAACTTTAGTAAAACCAGTCTTAAGGGAACTGATTGGGTAAAGGGATGAGGTTCAGTGTTGAGTTGCTTGCCTAGCTTGTAGGAGGCCTTGAAACACAATAAATTTTAAATTCATCAAAAAGAAAATTAAATGCCTTTCAATGTGGAACAAATTGTGTTTAAGAGCTATGTAATAAAAATAAAATGTTTCCCACACAGCTCCTCAGCCCCTAACCCACAATCACAGCAGGACAAGACCAAAAGCAAAACTGAATGCATAGCAAAGACTCAGAGGCTTCGGCAGGGGCCTAGGGTCACTGAAGTTGTTACAAAGCAGGACAAAATAGGCTGCCCTTCCTCACACATGCCTTCACCTCGTTCTCCAGGCCCCAGGATGGATATGAAAGTATAAATGAAAACTTGATGTAGACTTGAAGAGACGGCCAGGGGCCTGGGCAAGGCATAAGTTCTCCAGAGCAGGTTCTAATGGGGGCCATCCACACTGTTCTACCTTGGGCTATCGAGCCAGAACTCTATTCATGATTCCAAGCTTCCAGGCTCTACAGTTTTTATTCTGACACTCTGTGCATTTTCTCTTCAAAATGCCTACAAAGGCTGGAAATCATGAAGATCAAAGGCGGCATAAAAAGACCAGGGCTAAGAGCTGAGGTACTTGCCTAGCTTGTGGAAGGTCATGGAACACAATACCACTGGAACTCACAAAAAAGAAAGTGAAATACTTTGTATGCCTAATAAAATGTGGCTCACTCCTGTCATCCTAGCTACTCAAGAGGCAGAGACGAGAGGATCCAGGTTCAAAGCCAGCTCAGGCAGGAAAGTTCTAAGACTGTTATCTCCAATGACCAACCAGAAAACCAGAAGTGGCGCTGTGACTCAGGTGATAGAGCACTAGTCTTCAGCCGAAGACCTTGAGGACAGAACTCAGGCACACAGTTCACACCTCACATCCAGCAAAGAAAAACATTTAAATAAATAAAAGTTTTAAAATAAATGTGTGTAAGAAAGACCTATATGATAAAAATGAAAATATTTTTTTTGCCAATCCTAGAGCTTGAACTCATGCTCTAGGCACTGTCCCTGAGCTTCTTTTGCTCAAAGGAAGTACTCTACCCACTTGAGCCACATCAACACTTGCTGCTTTTTCTGTTTGTGCTGCTGAGGAATCCAACAGAGGGTTTGATGAATGCTAGGCGAGCACCCTACCACTAAGCCACATTCCCACCCCCCAAATATCTTTTTGTGCTGGTCCTGGGGCTTGAACTCAGGCATGAGCCCTCTACAACTTGAGACACAGCTCTGCTTCCACTAGAGGTTTTTTTTGTTGTTGATTGGTGATATAGAGCCTCATGGACTTTGCTACCAGGGCTGGATTCATACTGCAATCAACAGATTTTGGCCTCCTGAGTACATAGGATTACAGGCATAAGGAAAAAACATTTTCCACACATCCCCTCCACCCTAAACTCCGTGCCCTCTGCAAGACCTGGATTGGGGCCTATGTTCTCCTAACCAAGATTTGTTGGGGTCCACGGAGCCCATCCTACATTGGACTGGACACCTACCATTCCAACGCTCAACACTTAGGCCTCTCTCTGTTGAGTGGGATCAAAGCCATGGATGATGGAAGGAAAAACAGGAAAAGGCCATTTAGGCCCACACTTTCTGCTCTGCCTTCTGCTACCTCCATCCAGCTCCTAATGAGACATCTCACGCCAGGCCTGGGGGCAGTGATGGCCCACTGAGACCACCCATGGGACAAGACTCAGCATAAAGGTGCTTGCCTGCCTGGCATGGAATGCTCCAAAAACTACACAAAATACCTTGGTATGCCAAGTAAAAATGTGCAATAAACAAGAGAGGCAGGCTGAACTTCACCACACACTTTCACAAATACCCCAACACCCATGCCCTGAGCCTGCCTAGACTGGAATCACCATCTAAAGTCTCTGCAGTGACTGGAAGCCTGGATCCAGAAGCCTGGTTTGGGGACTGTTGTAATGTAAATTATCAGAGAAACCACATTCTGAAGGATCCAATCTTGGAGTCATTATTAGAATGCAAATAGTCTATAGGCAGGCAATTGTTACAATGGCCTGCTGCCCCCAAATATATTTATCACTGTTAGGAAACAGGCTAGAGAGGAAAGAAAGAACAAAAACTATACTAACAAACTAATTCAGCTCCAAGAGCTGATTTGGGACACCATGTTGACCAGAGATGAGACAGGAGACAGGACACAGGATGCAAACACGGAGATGTATGGGATGGTATAATGGCACCAGTGGTTGTCTGGGCCTAAATATGGTAAAGTCAGGGGACAGGGTAATAGGAAGCTGCTATTCACAAGCACTGGACTGACAGGTTCAGTAACCTACAAGGGAAGTACTCACACCTGTCTCCAGGAATTCAGGCACAACCATCAACAGGGGGTCAGAATTCCCTCCCTCCACCATGAAGAAGAGATGCCAGACCCTACAATTCAACATGTGGCCAAGATGGCACCGGAGAGACCTGACCTCCTTACTTCAGGGCCTAGCCACCCTGAAGCCACTACAGGAAGGCCACAAACGAACAAACAAGAGAGGAAGGCCGCACTTCTGCACACACAAACACCGCACACCCATGTTCTGGACCTGAAAGTGCCAGCTAAAAGTTTGACAATGACTGAAGCCGGCTATGGACGCCTGGTTTGGGGACTGGCCTCGCCCAAGCCACTTTAGGAGAAGCAGATGGTATTTCTCCACACTGTCCCTCACCTGTATCCATGCCCTGGGCCTGCCTAGACTGAAAGTGCCAACTAAAAGCCAGCTCTAGAAGCCTGGTTTGGGGGACTGGCCTGACCAAAGCCACTTCAGGAAGGACACAAACCAACAGAGAGAGGCAGGAAGGCAGGTAATACAAACCAACACCCATGCCATGGGCCTTCCAAACTGAAAGCACTGGCTCTGCAGTGACTGGGAGCCAGCTCTGGAGGCGTGGTTTGAGGCCTAGCCTCACTGAAGCCACTTCAGGAAGGGCACAAACAAGCAAACAGGAGAGGCATGGCCCCACTCCTCCACACTTTCACAAACACCCCACAACCATGGCCTGGGCCTGCCAAAACTGAAAGCCCGCTAAATGCTCAGCACTGGACTGGGGAAGCCAGCTCTGGAGGCCTGTTTTGAGTTGTTAGCCTCACAAAAGCCACTTCAGGAAGGGCCCAATAGAGCAAACAGGAGAGGCAGGCCATGCTTCTCCACACACATTCACAAGCACCCCACACCCATGCCCTGGGCACACCTGCCTGGAGGCTCAGCTTAGCTCTGTCTTCTGGAGTTGCCTCAAGGTCAGCTCGGTGCACCTGGGTTAGGTGTTCTCCACAAACAGGCTGCACCTGCGCATGGTCAGCGTTCCTCCAGGCTTCCCCCACACAGACAAGCGGCGGCTGCCTGGTAGAACGGGTGTACAGAAGCCCAGGCCCACCACCGAGCCACAGTGAGCCTGACTAGCTTTGTAGGCCCGAACACAACTAGAGGGCCCTCAGAGAAAGGAGCTGCTTCCTAGCCTCAGTGGCAAGTCTGCTTGTTCCAGGCAGAACTGACCTAAACCAGTCCAGTGCACCTTGACCTCGCACTTCCTCTTTGCCCCTCCCCTCTTGATCTGTGATGTCCTATAAGCCCTGCCCCTTCACTCACTTCCTGTCTCATGCTCCACCTCTTTCAAGCTGATGCTGCATAAGCCCCACCCCTGCAGCTCTCACTTCCACCCCCGTGCCCCCTCCCCTCTCATGCTGTGATACCCCATAAACCAGGCCCCTTTAGCTCTAGCTTCCAGGCTCTTGCCCCGCCCCTCTGTGCTGTGATGCCACAAAAAGCCCCACCCCTGCATCTCAGGCCCCACTCCTCCACACACTTCCACAGCCACCCTACAACCGTGGCATGGGCCTGCAAAGACAAAGCCATAGCTAAAAGGACGGCATTGACGAAACCAGCTCCTGGTTTGAGGCCTAGCCTCACCAAAGCCACATCAGGAAGGGCCCAAAAGAGCAAACAGGGGAGGCAGGCTGCACTTCTCCACACACTTTCACAAACACCCCACACTCATTCCCTGGTCCCCACCTGGCAGGAAGCTCAGCTTAGCTCTGCTTGTCTTCCGGAGTTGCCTCAAGGTCAGCTCGGTGCACCTGGGTCCAGCCTTCTCCACCAACAAGCTGCATCTGCGCGACGGTCGTCCAGGCTTCCCAACATGGAAAAGTGGCTGCTGCCTGGTGGGACGGGTGTATGGAAGCCCAGACCCACCACCAAACCACAGTGAGCCTGACCAGCTTTGTAGGCCCGAACACAACTAGAGGACCCTCAGAGAAAGGAGCTCTTCCTTAGCCACCTGGCAGGTCTGCTGGTTCAAGGCAGAGCAACCTAAACCAGTCCAGCGCCAAGCTACGCCCCTTGACCTCTGACTTCCCCTCCCCTCTTGTTCTGTGTCACACCATAAGCACTGTCCCTTCACCTCTCACTTCCTTGCCCTTGGCCCTCCCCTCTCACGTTGTGATGCCCCAGAAGCACCGCCATGCACCTCAAGCTTCCAGGTTCTTGCTCCACCTCCCCGCCCCCTAGATGCTCCTTCTGCCCCAGCACCTCACACTTACACACCCTTACCCCTCCCCTCTCCTGCTGTGATGCCCCACAAGCCACCCCCCCCCTGCACCTCAGGCCCCACTCCTCCCCACACATTCACAGCCAACCACAACCATTGCCTGGGGATGCCAAGGCTGAAAGCACAAGCACAAGCTAAAGCTAAAGGCTCCGAAGGCCTGGTTTGAGGCCAGCCTCAACAAAGTCACTTCAGGAAGGGCACAAATGAGC